>NC_080172.1:5408219-5504754 GCF_950295315.1 Erinaceus europaeus
CCTACTATGTGGCTGACACTTTGCTAAATGTTCCAGACATACAGTCTCCTGTATTCCTAGATGGTGATATGGAAATCGACGGTTGTGAATTTTTCCACTCTCTCTGTAGACCAAGGAAGCCATATATATATTTCTCATAGATCGCTTAATTAGTGTTAACATCTCTTTTTCAATACAGAGTGTTTTTGACACAGCTGCAACCTAAAACTAAAAAAATAACCTTCAAGGGGCCGGGTGATGGCAAACCTAGTTGAGTGCATATGTTCCAATGTGCAAGGACCTGGTTCGAGCTCCCCACCTGCAGGGGGAAAGCTTTGTGAGTGGTGAAGCAGGGCTGCAGGATTCTTTCTGTCTCTCTCCTTTTATTTTTATTTATTTATTTATGAAAAGGAAATACTGACAAAACCATAGGATAAGAGGGGTACAACTCCACACAATTCCCAACACCAGAACTCTGTATCCCATCCCTTTCCCTGATAGCTTTCCTATTCTTGATCCCTCTGGGAGTATGGACCCAGGGTCACTGTGGGATGCAGAAGGTGGAGGGTCTGGCTTCTGGAATTGCTTCCTCGCTGAACATGGGCGTTGACAGGTGGATCCATATTCCCAGCCTGCCTCTCTGTTTCCCTAGTGGGGCAGGGCTCTGGGGAATCGGAGCTCCAGGACACATTGGTGGGGTTGTCTGTCCAAGGAAGTCCGATTGGCATCATGCTAGCATCTGGAACCTGGTGGCTGAAAAGAGAGTTAACATATAAAGCCAAACAAGTTGTTGACTAATCATGAACCTAAAGCTGGAATATTGCAGATGAAGAGTTGGGGGTGTGTGTCACTGTTTCGTAGATAGCTAGTAGGCATATTTTAGTTATATTCTAAAGGGCCTGTGACTATACTAGTTTTTTTTTTTTTCTTTTTCTTTTTCCCTCTGAGCCTGACATCTGATATGCAGGTGGATCCTAGTTATTGTCTGGGGAGATGATGTCATGGCTGGAAAAAGGATCAGGAAGCTGGATCAGGGAAGAGAGTAGCTCCCAAATATGGGAAAGGGGTATAAATATTGTTGACTGTAAACCCCATTGATTTGATGTGATCTGGGGCTCAGATTCAGCTTAGGAGCCTGTGTGACCTCTGCATCCCTGTAGATCTGAGCTCACATTCTGTGGTCATGAGTAGGAACATTCAGGCTGCCACAATATCCACCCATCTTCCTCAGGTGTAGCATAGAGTTTGTTGTCCAGCCTCCCTTCGGAGGATGGAACATTCTCTACCGTTGTTGATCCACTTTGAGGGCAAGGTCCTGTGGGGGCCCACAAAGGGGTCTGTTGTGTTGTTCCTGATAGAGATGACCGGTAACAATGGAGAGAGGGATTTATTTGAGGTCTAGGCCCATCATGTCTGTTTGGGAATCTTAGGACTCCCCGACTAAGGCCCCAACTGTCTCTCTCCTTTTCTATCTCCCCCTTCCCTTTTGATTTCTGGCTGTCTCTGTCCATAAATAAATAAAGATAAAAAAATAACCTTCAACTCAGCTTTGTCAGTGCTTATGTAAGTCTACGTAAGCCAACAGAGTTAAAATTATTAGTGACATTTCCATTTCATTATTGTACGCAACAAAGCTTCAGAAGGTGGAGGGCAGCTTGTTAAACAGTTTTTGGTTATCAGTACAGAGTCATCTGTTTCCATACATCTATTTATATGATGTTTCCCACTGCTGTGCTTACCTAGGTGTTGCAACATGTGTGTTATTTGATCTTCTGAGGTCAGTGGAAAGAGGGAGGTGGGGCAGAAGGGTGGGGGTGACTGCCAGGGATGCCTGAGGCTGAGGGAGGAGAGAGAGACAGGGAAAGCCTGAAGCTCTTCAAGCTCACATTTGAAGAGCTATTTAAGTGTTTGCTGGCTGCCTGGACATTACATGTCTTTGCCAAAACTTTGACCGAGTATAAGGGAACTTCAACAAGAGCTGGCATTTCATTTTCACTTAAGATAGCAGCCCAACTAAAGCATAGGGCATAGGGACTAAGGGTTTTGATGGGTTTATATGCTGTAGATATTGTTTTTTTTTTTTTAAATATTTATTTATTTTTCCTTTTGTTACCCTTGTTGGTTTTTTTAATTGTTGTTGTAGTTATTGTTGTTGTTATTGATGTTGTCATTGTTATATAAGACAGAGAGAAATGGAGAGAGGAGGGGAAGACAGAGAGGGGAGAGAAAGAGAGACACCTGCAGACCTGCTTCACCACCTGTGAAGCGACTCCTGTGCAGGTGGGGAGCTGGCGGCTTGAACCGGGATCCTTGCGCTTTGTGTTACGTGCACTTAACCCTCTGTTTAAATTTTCTAACTGACACACTAAGAAGATTAGAAAAAAAATTGGTCGAATTAATTTTAAGGAATTTGCTTGGGAGTTGGGCGGTAGCGCAGCAGGTTAAGCGCAGGTGGCGCAAAGCACAAGGACCGGTGTAAGGATCCTGGTTCAAGCCCCAGGCTCCCCACCTGCAGGGGAGTCACTTCACAAGCGGTGAAGCAGGTCTGCAGGTGTCTATCTTTCTCTCCCCTCGTCTGTCTTCCCCTCCTCTCTCCATTTCTCTCTGTCCTATCCAACAACAATGACAACAATAATAATAACTACAACAATAAAACAGCAAAGGCAACAAAAGGGAATGAATAAATAAATAAATAAATAAATAAAATAAAAAAAGAATTTGCTTTATTTAAACCAACATCCAATGTATTACTTGAATGTGCAATCAACTTGAAACTATTAAAGGGGTATACATATATAATAATTTAATATATAGAAGCATATATGGCAGATCTTCTTTAAATTTTTATTTATTGCTGGATAGAGATAGAAATTGAAAGGAGTCGGGGAGGTAGAAAGGTAGAGGAAGACAGAGAGATACCTGCAGCTCTACTTCACCACTCATGAAGCTTTCCCCCTACAGGTGGGGACCAGGGCCTTGAACCTGGGTCCTTGTGAACTGCAATCTGTGCGCTTAACCAGATGTGCCACCGCCTGGCCCCGCAGATCTTTTGATATGGTAGACCATGAGGTGGAACAGTGGCTAGAGTGCTCAACTACCAAGCATGAAGTCCTGAGTTCAGTTCCTGGTATTACATGTGCCACAGTGACACTCTGGTCCTATTTATTTGTTTATTATTTTATTTTACAAAATTACATGTCAACAAGGGTTTAAATGCCCACCACCAGCTTTCCAAATCTTCAGTCTCCCCACTGCAAGCCACCACAGCTCTCCTAAGGTTGTGGACGTGGGCCGACCATCACCTCTACAACTGTCTGTGCACATTTACACATAGCTGCCCCCCGCCTCCCTGATCCAGCCCTCTTTCCCCCTCCAAGCCACGTATGACAACATAACTACCTCCATAGGTCCCTCTCTTTTCCCTTCTCTCTCTCTGGGTGCTGATGGAGCTGGAGTGCAGAGTCCTCTTATCTTCATCCTGTCACTTCTCCCCTGCTGGGAGTCTGGATCAAGGTTGTTTATGGGGAGCAGAAGGTGGGAGTTCTGGCTTCTGTCGCTGCTTCTCCACTGGATGTGGGCATTGGCAGGTGGGTCTCCACCCCCAGCCCATTTTTTATCTTTCTCTAGTGGGGCAGGGCTCTGGAGAAGCGAGGTTCCAGGACATATTGGTGAGGCCGTCTCCTCAGAGAAGTCAGGATGGAGTCGTGGCAGCATCTGCAACGTGGTGTCTGGAAGGTGGCAGGACATAAAGTGAGACAAGATGGTTAATGAACAGGAACCAAAAAGGAGGAACAGGGCAGATGAGATGAGGGATCTGAGGGTAGAAGAAAGCTAGGAAATCCATTGTAGGTACGTTGCTGGGGGCACCCAACTATGGGGGTTTTTGCTTGAGTTTGATAGCTAGCCTGAAGTTGGATAAGAATATTGTTTGAGAGAATGGTGTCAGAGTAGAGAAAGGAACTCAAAAGTTGGATTAGGGCAGTGAGTAGCTCCTATTCTTTTTTTTTAAGATTTTATTTATTTATTTATTAATGAGAAAGAGGAGGAGAGAGAAAGAAAGACATCCCTCTGGTACATGGCTTCCGGGGGTGGAACTCTGGACCTCATGCTTGAGAGTCCAATGCTTTATCCACTGCGCCACCTCCTGGACCAAGCTCCTATTCTTGAAAAAAAAAAAATCTGTAAGTAAAATGAACTATTTACCTCCATCCATCTGGCCCAGGGCGTGTGTGTGTGTGTGTGTGTGTGTGTGTGTGTGTGTGTGTGTAAGACCAGAGCCTGTGCAACCTCTAAGTCCCTATTGGTCTGAGCTGGGACATGCAGGCTGCTCTTATTTCAGGATGGATCTTCCTCGAGTGACAGGGCAGGATATCCTAGCCTCCCTGTTGCCGTCACTGCTATGTGGTGAGGACAAGGTCCTGGCAGGTCCCACAACATCCCGTTCCTGTTGGAAGTGTCTGGTACTCTCTCCATCATTAACAAACTACTAAATCTTAAAAAAAAAAAAAAAAAAAAAAACCTCCTAAAATGTCAGTCTTTAAAAGATTTAAAATCTTTATTCTTACAGCCCATCTGAATTCTCTCCTCTAGCCACACGTCAGTGCTCAGCAGCCGGAGGCTGGTGGCTAGCATGTATGTGAATCCATGAGTCTTTCTGGAGTCTATAGAGTTGTTCCATCCAGGAGGAATTCTTTACGTGAAGCACTGAGCTAGCTGCCGGGGATGGAAAGGGGATCGGACGACACAGGTGCTTCTGTCAAGTCGTTAGGTCACGCACTAACGAGAGACAGCTCCAGCACACTCTCAGAGGCTGTATACTTAGGGGCAGAGGGAACACACACGCTCTTGGAAAATGAGGTTTAGAAAAGCTTCCAGATACGCTGCTGCGGCTGGGACAAAAAGGTACTCTGGCGATAACATGCATTAGATACTCCTTTAATTCCTGGCTTCAGCTCTCATGCTGGTAACTTCTGCTTCCTTTCTCTCATCAAGAATGACTGAACTGGCGGCAGGAGGTGGTGCACCCGGCTAGGCATGCATAGTGCTGTGCGCGGGGATCCCCACAGGGAACTGGGTTCGAGCCTCTGCTCCCCACCTGCAGTGAGGCAGCGGGTCTGTAGGTGTCTTTCTCCCTCTCGATCTTCCCCATCCCCTCTCAAATTAATTTATTTTTGTCCTATCCAATAAAATGGAAAAAAAAAAGGAAAAATGGCCACCAGCAATGGATTTGTAGTGCCAGCACCAAGCCCTAATAATAATAATAATAATAATGATAATAAAGAATTACTTAACCACTCCCCTCCTTCATCGGGAAAACTTCAGAGTGGTGAAGCAAGTACTACAGGTGTCTGTCTCTCTCTCTCCCTCACTCTCCTCCTCAATTCCTCTCTGTCTTATCAAATAATAATAATAAAAAAAGGTGGAAAAAAGGCTTCCAGGAACAGTGGATTTGTCATGCAGGCACCAAGCCCAGAGGTAACCCTAGTGGCAAAACAAAACAACACTTAGAAGGGATGGTGGCAACACACCCAGGTCAAGTTCTAAGTCCCCCTTTGCCAAGCTTGGAAGATTCATGAGTGGCAAGGCAGTGCTGAGGTGTCTGTCTCTCTCTTCTCTATCTCCCTCTCTTCTCTCCCTTTCTCTATGTTCAAAAGTAAAAAAACAACAACAGCATCAACAAAAGCCAGAATCACTTCAGATGTCCAGGACTGAGGATAGTTGTTGAATAAGTGAACAGTGTGAGTAGATGAATGAGAGTGAATATTAACTCACCCAGACTCCTACAAGATGCAGATTTAGTCGGAATGTGGAGCCTGTTAGATTAGGTAGAATTCTGTTGGTGGCTGACTGTTGTTTATCAAGGATTAACAATGTCCAGTGGTTCTGGGAACACAGTAGCTTTGAGTACTGTAGGATTGCTCAGTTAGGCTGTCTGCAGTCATCATCCCCACCTTCTGTGACTTGTTGGAAAGCCTCCCCTAGACTGACCGTGGAGCCAGATCATAACTGGAAGGATAAGAATAGGCTTTGCCTTTTGTCCAGAGAAAAGACCTTTATTAAAGCAACCAGAGTGAGTGCCTTCAGTTAAAAAAAAAGGTTCCACATCCTAATTTGACAAAGTCTAAGTTATGCAGGGAGATTAATTGTTGCTACTTTTCAGTTTATCAGAAAGTTCAGTGCTCTCTCATGGAATCATTCATATATATATACTTACATTTAAAAAAATTATCTTTATTTGTTTATTGGATAGAGACAGCCAGAAATTGAAAGGGAAGGGGAGAGAGAGAGAGAGAGACACCTGCAGCCCTGCTTTACCACTTGTGAAGCTTGCCCCCTGCAGCTGGGGACCGGGGGATTGAACCTGGGTCCTTGTGCATTGTAACTGCCCCCTGGCTATATATGTATTAGTGGTTTACAAGATGACAAGATAGTGGGGGTATAATTCCACACCACTCCCATCACCAAAGCTCTGCTCCCCCATTCCCTTCCAGTGGTAACCACCACTGCCCTCCAGCCATTCCTGAGTTTTCTTAGCTTGGATGCAGTGCTGTCTCTTTCTCTGATGCCTACGCTCTTAGCAGAAGTTTACGTGCATGCACCACGACTGTCCTTTTTTTTTATTTTTTATTTTTTACATCCAGCGTTATTGCTGGGGCTCAGTGCCTGCACTACGAGTCTACTGCTTCTGGAGGATATTTTTTCCCACTTTTTTTGCCTTTGTTATTATCATTGTTTTTATTGTTGTTGTAGTTGCTGTTGTTATTGTTGGACAGGACAGAGAGAAATGGAGAGAGGAGGGGAAGACAGGGAGGGAAAGAGAAAGACAGACACCTGCAGACCTGCTTCACCGCTTGTGAAGTGACTCCCCTGCTGGTGGGGAGCCGGGATCCTTGTGCTTTGAGCCATGTGCTAAGCTTAACCCACTGCGCCACCTTCCCGTCCCCCACCTCCCCCGCCACAAAATTCCTCTGAATGGTTGATTTCACGAGGGCACTTAAAATTATTAATTTTTAAATAAAATTCATTTCCTCCTGTTATCACTTTATGAAATTGAAAAATGTAAGTGGCGCACAGGGCGTTGAATGTGAGCGGTGGTTCAACAAGAGAAGCTGAAATGGAGACATTTATTCCTCACGCGGCTTCTGGAGGGTGCACGTGGTTTCCCTGGAGGTCCATACAGGGAGACGAAGGCAGGGTGTCTACCCAGAGAGGTATGGCCGAGGGTTCATGGCTTTGCTGGGGCAAGTGGGTAGAAGAATCCTTTTGAGTTTCTAGGACTAAGGTTGACTCAAACCCCAAAGATTGAGGTTTTAGGGCCTAGGCAGTGGCGCACCTGGTTAAGAACACACATTACTGTGTACAAGGACTCAGGTTCAAGCCCCTGTCCCTTACCTGCAGGGGGGAAAGCTCCACGAGTGGTGAAGAAGGGCTGCAGGTGTCTCTCTCTCTCTTTCTCCTTCTCTATCTCCTCCTCCTCCCCTATCCATTTCTCTCTATCTCTCTATCTTTATCCAATAATAAAATAAATCAATATAAGATTTATTTAAAAAAGGAGAGTAAGGTTTTACAAGCTTTGTGTGTATAAAGGGCTCCAGTAAAGGGGGAAGGACTGAATACATAAGAAGATCGGGAAGGCGGGGCTGGGTGGTGGTGCACCTGGTTGAGTGCACATGTTCCAGTGCTCAGGGACCCAGGTTCGAGCCCCCAGTTCCCACCTGCAGGGGGAAAGCTTTGCAAGTGGTGAAGCAGGGCTGCAGCTGCCTCTCTGTCTCTCTCCCTCTCTATCACTCCCTTTCCTCTCAATTTCTGGCTGTCTCTATCTAATAAATAAATATAATGCAAAAAAAAAAAAAGATCGGGAAGGTTTGATCAGAAAGGCTGACGGGGGAGCCTGAACAGACACTGGTATTTGCTTTTTACTCTGGGTTGTTGGCCAGGGCGCACTTGGATGAGGTCAGGTATCAGTTTAAGGCCCTTGGAGACCTCTCGCGAAAGCTAATAATAAAGAAGCCAAGGCAGCAAGACTGCAGGAGCTTAGCTCAAACTCCTGACACTGTCAGTTTCAGACATGTATCTTATCTGCTATAAGAAGAGAGACTCCTTTGTTTAACTAAGATTTGTTTAAGACCTGCTATGTACCAAACAAGTCAAAAGCAGAGTTCCCAATCTTTAGTCTTTGGAGAATACAGACAAATCACCTTACACACAATTAGCTGAAGCAAAAGCCTCAAAGAAGGAAATGGGTCTGGGGAACCGGGATGTACAGGGATCCGGTCCCAGCCCCTGAAGGTTCCTGACTCACGCTCCTGGGAGCTCTCCGCCACTCTCTCAGTCCATCTTGCTAACCCTTCGCCTCTCCTCTGTCCATGTGCCTAGAGCAGAAGAGGACTCGCAGATCCAGGATTCGAGTGTGGGAGGAAACCTGGCTGTTACTGTGTTCAGGAATGGCCGGAGGGCAGTGGGGGTTCCACTGGAAGGGAATGGGGTGCAGAGCTTTGGTGATGGGAATGGTCGCAGGGCGGTGGGGGTTCCACTGGAAGGGAATGGGGTGCAGAGCTTTGGTGAGGGAGTGGGTATTATACCCCACTATCTTGTCATCTTGTAAATCACACACACACACACACACACACATGGCCAGGGGCAGTGCACCTGGTTGGGCCCACATGTGACAGTGCACAAGGACCTGGGTTTGAGCCCCTGGTCTCCAGCTGCAGGGGGAAAGCTTCACAAGTGTCTCTCTCCCTCCCTTTATATCTCCCTTTCCTCTCTCAATTTCTCCTGTCCTATCAAATAAAATGAAGAAAAAAAAACCAAAAAACGGCTTCCAGGAGCAGTGGATTTGTAGTGCTGGCACTGAGCCCCAGCAATAACCCTGGAGACAAAAATAAAGTAATAAATAAATTAAATTGAGGTAGTTTTCTAAAAGGTGGGAGGAGAGATTGTGTGTCAATTCAGTATTCACAACCTTACCTTTATTACCCACTTATTTCTTCTTTGAGTACAAACGTACCACTGTTACATATTTATTTCAATTTCACTTCAAACTTTAAAAGCAAAGTGTAAAAGACAGCAAGCCTGCACGGGAGCTAACCTCTACCAGTGTCTTAGCAATATTAAGTTCCCTAACGTGTGACAGGGAGACTAGATGTCCCACTTAAAAATAGACACTAAGCAATCCAGTGCGATTGTGTTTTCAGAAGGTCAAACACAGCAACACCAAAATAGCTTCTCCACATGCTCGATGAAGGCTCCTCAAACTTTTGAGTCCGACGCCTGACCTGTGATGCTACCTCCCAGGCTTCCATGAAGGCTCCTCTGGTTAATGTTCAGTAGGCATTTTCCATAACATACAAACACACCCTCTGTGTAAAAGACAGAATTTGATGGGATGTGGTGTAGTACATGCTGAAGGTTGTTTGTTAACAGTGAACACAGTGCTCTTGATTGCTCTTGGGAGTTTCGGAATTGTCTAGAAAGGGCTTCAATAAATTCTGTCTTTGGGGCTGGGGAGACTGCATAATGGTTCTACAAAAGCTTTTCATGCTTGAGGCTCTGAGGTCCTTAAACCGTAAACCATAAACTAGAGCTGAGCCGTCTGCTCTGGTCTTTGTCTTTGCATCTCTTTTATTATAATAATAATAATTTATTTTCCCTTTTGTTGCCCCCGTTTTTTATTGTTGTAGTTATTAATGTCGTTGTTGTTGGATAGGACAGAGAGAGGAAAGGAAGACAGAGGGGGAGAGAAAGATAGACACCTGCAGACCTGCTTCACCACCTGTGAAGCGACTCCCCTGCAGGTGGGGAGCTGGGGGCTCGAACCAGGATCCTCATGCCGGTCCTTGTGCTTTGCGCCACCTGCGCTTAACCCTCTGCTCTACAGCCCGACTCCCTTTTTGTACTTGTTTTGACTTGCTGATTAACTAAATGCAGTTTCCACTGGTTAGTCGCGTAAATTCCCTTGCCTAAGTTTGCATAGTTTCAGAGTTTACAGTCATGGATTCAGAAATACAAGGCATTAACTGCCTGAGATTAAATAGGTTTTCATTTGCCAGTAAAGTTTGTTTTCTTTCTTTCTTTTTTTTTTTTTTTTTTTTTACTATTTTTATTTATTTATTTGAGGGAAGGGGGTGATGGAGAGCAGCTATGCTTCAACACTCGTAAAGCTTTTCCCCTGCAGGTGGGGACTGGAGGCTCAAACCTGGGTCCTTGTGCATTGTAACATGTGCACCTAACCAGATGTGCCACCACCTGGCCCCTAAAGTTTTTTTTTTTTTTTTTTTTTACCAGAGCACCTCTCAGCTGTGGTTTATGGTGGTGTGGAGGATTGAACCTGGGACTTTGGAGCCTCAGGCATCACAGACTCTTTGCGTAATCATTATGCCCTCTACCCCTGCTCTTAAATTAAGAAGAAAAAAAAATTATACCAGAGCACTGCTCAGCTCTTGTTTAGGGTGATGCTAGGGATTAGAGCTGGGGCCTTGGAGCCTCAGACCTTCCAGTCTTTTTTATAACCACTATGTTATCTCTTCAGCCTACCGGTAAAGTCTTACATGAGTGGCGCACCTGGTAGAGTGCACACATTTCAGTGTGCAAGGTTCTTCGTCCCACCTGCAGGGGAGAAGCTTCCCAAGTGGTGAAACAGTACTGCAGGTGTCTCTGTCTCTCTCCCTTTTAATCTCCCCTTCCCCTCTCAATTTCTCTCTGTCTCTATCCAAAAGTAAATAAATAAATAAGTAAAGATTAAAAAAATGATTTTTCTCTAGGCGAATGGTGCTGCCTAAGTTTGAGAGTGTGAACCAGTAAGGATTCTGAGTTGCAATGACAGCTAAGTGTGACCCAAATATAGGTAGATGGTAAATCTAATCAAAGGATCACAATAATTCATAGAATCATGAGAGGTGGTAGAGAATGTTCCATCTTCCAAGGGAGGATGGTCAACATACTCTATGCTGTACCTGAGGAAGATGGGTCCTGATACTGGGGCAGCTTGGAATGTTCCTACTCATGACCACAGAATGTGAGCTCAGATCTACAGGGATGCAGAGGTCACATAGGCTCCTAAGCTGAATATGGGCCCCAGATCACATCAAATCGATGGGATTTACAGTCAACAATATTTATACCCCTTTCCCACATTTACGAGCCACTTTCTTCCCTGATCCAGCTTTCTGTTTTTTTTTTTTTTTTCAGCCATGACATCATCTCCCCAGACAATAACTAGGATCCACCTGCATATGAGATGTCAGGCTCAGGGGAAACAAACAAACAGACAAAACTAGTATAGCCACAGGTCCTTTGGAATATAACTAAAATATGCCTACTAGCTATCTACAAAACAGAGACCCCCCCCCCAACTCTTCATCTGCACTGTTTCAGCCTTTAGGTCCATGATTAGTCAACAACTTGTTTGGCTTTATATGTTAACTCTCTTTTCAGCCACCAGGTTCCAGATGCTAGCATGATGCCCACCAGACTTCCCTGGACAGACAATCCCACCAATGTGTCCTGGAGCTCTGCTTCCCTAGAGCCCCACCCCACTAGGGAAAGAGAGAGACATTGGGAGTATGGATCCACCTGCCAATGCCCATGTTCAGCGGGGAAGCAATTACAGAAGCCAGACCTTCCACCTTCTGCACCCACAATGACCCTGGGTCCATGCTCCCAGAGGGATAGAGAATGGGAAAGCTGTCAGGGGAGGGGATGGGATACGGAGCTCTGGTGGTGGGAATTGTGTGGAGTTGTACCCCTCTTATCCTATGCTTTTGTCAGTGTTTCCTTTTTATAAATAATTAAAAAAGAATCATGAGAGGTATGGAAAAGTAGGAACTGCTTGAGATCATGCTTCAGAGCTGGTCTGGTGAACTATACAACTCAGTAATGAAAAGACAAATAATCCAGTTTTTAAATGGACGAAGGATCTAAACAAGCATTTCTCTGATATCAAGATGGGCCTCTGAGAAGCTGCTCACTGTGTGGCGGTTCTCATCATGGAGCTGTAGGTCAGAATACAGGGTGATGCCAGGTGCTGGGTGGGAAGGCAGCCGTCTTCCTCGGTGTGTTGTTAGCCCTTCACAGCCGCTCAGCACTGCAGGGAGTGCAGCCTCCACACTGGCCAGAGGCAACGGGGAGCCCTGCCACCTCTCTTTCCTCAGGTGGAATGACTGTGAGGGTCTCATGGGGGGAGTGTGAGCATTGTCAAGCCCACAGGTGGTGAATGGAGCAGCGGGAAGGGAGGTCAGGGCATCAGCTGTCTGCCAGATGGGCCACTGAGCTAGACTGCCTTCAGGTTTCCTCAGCTCTCCCTGGGCTGGTCAGCACATGGCGTAGTGCTCGCACTTTATCTATGGTGTGCGGCATTTTCTTTAAACTGTGGGAACAAATCAACGTGCGCTCTCTGCTATTATCAGAGAGTTAATTTAAAAAAAAAAATGTTGGAGGGAGTTGACCACCTGACTCCCATAAATTATTTTTCTTTCCTTTTCCTTCCTGCCTTCCTTCCTTCCTTTCACATCCTGTTGTGAAGCATTCAGATTTTCCCCCTAGTTTTTGCTCTTTTTTTTTTTTTTTGAGAAAGATATTATGAGAGAGAGAAAGAACCAGGCATCATTCTGGTATATGTGCTTCCGGGGATTGAACTCAGGACCTCATGCTTTAGAGTCCGATGCTTTATCCACAGCACCGCCTCCTGAACCACACACATTCTATATTTTTTCTTTTTATTTATTTTTTCTTTTTCTTTTTATTGGGGAATTAATGTTTTACATTTAACGGTAAGTACAATAGTTTGTACATGCATAACATTCCCCAGTTTCCCATATAACAATACAACAACCCCCACTAGATCCTCTGAATCCTTCTTGGACCTGTATTCCCCCCACCCACCCACCTCAGAGTCTTTGACTTTGGTGCTATACACCAATTCCATTTCAGGTTCTACTTGTGTTTTCTTTTCTGATCTTGTTTTTCAACTTCGGCCTGAGAGTGAGATCACTCTGTTTCTGACTTATTTCACTCGACATGATTTTTTCAAGGTCCATCCAAGATCGGCTGAAAATGGTGAAGTCACCATTTTTTACAGCTGAGTAGTATTCCATTGTGTATATAGACCACAACTTGCTCAGCCACTCATCTGTTGTTGGACACCTGGGTTGAGTTTTTGCTCTTATAATAAAAATAAAAGGCTTCACAACAGGATGTTGGGTAAAGTGTTACACCCTTTTCCTCATCCCACACAGCTAAACATTTTTAAATTTAAAGAGCATCTTAGAAGACATATACCATTTGTGTTAGAAGAAAAAAATGTGCATACCTCAGGACAGGACAGATATGAATATATATATATATACACCAATAGACTAGTAGTTATCCTGGGAGAGAGGAGATTGCCCAGGAGTAAACATCACAAAGTGAACTTCGTATCTGAGATCTAAAAATCTTGGCCTTTCACCTGAATGCACCTGAAGGCTGGGGAGAAAAGCATTTAGTAATGCCTTCCTCTATTATACTCTTTTTAACTTTCTTCTTTCTATTTTTCCTTGATAGGTCAGAGAGGGGGGAGGGGAGACAAGAGAGGGAGAGAGAAAGAGAGATGCCTGCAACCAGGCTTCACTGATCATGAAGTGTTCCCTCTGCAGGGGGGCTTGAACCCAGGCCCTTGCCCATGTGGTTATGTGCTCTTAACCGGGTGCACCATCATCTGGTCCTCCTATATTAAAGGCTTTTAAAAAATACTTCACCAAATTATCTGCACATATGTTTGCTGATGGCTTTGAAAATTTTTTTGTAGTCTTTATTTATTTATTGGATAGACACAGCCAGAAATTGAGAGGGAAGGGGGTGATAGACAGGGAGAGAGACGGAGAGACACCTGCAGCCTTGCTTCACCACTGGTGAAGCTTTCCCCCTGCAGGTGGGGACCGGGGACTCGAACCTGGGTCCTTAGGCACTGTAACATGTGCGCTCAACCAGGTGCATCACCACCCGGCCCCTGCTGATGGCTTTTTCTATTACTCCCTTGGCTGATGAGTAACAGATTACAGGAAATTCATCTGAATTTTTACAACTGTCTCAGAGATTACTTTAAAGTCTTGTAAGAATGATTTGCGTGTCTAGTTTTGCCTGTTTATCCTGTGTCCCCCATAAAAATGGACGGTACTATGAATTATTCCTCCCGGCTCCTGACTGTGAGAGGTTTTTAAAAAATATTTATTTATTTATTTATTCCCTTTTGTTGCCCTTGTTTTATTATTGTAGTTATTATTGATGTCGTCGTTGTTGGATAGGACAGAGAGAAATGGAGAGAGGAGGGGAAGACAGAGAGGGGGAGAGAAAGACAGACACCTGCAGACTTGCTTCACCGCCTGTGAAGCGACTCCCCTGCAGGTGGGGAGCCCGGGGGCTGGAACCGGGATTCTTGCTCGGTCCTTGTGCGCTTAACCCACCGCGCTACCGCCCGACTCCCGACTGTGAGAGTTTTACAGTGTCTTCATCTGGAAGGCTAGAACAGTCCTGAGCAAACCATTTCCTAGTGGATCACTAAGAATTCTGTTTACTCTGTGCTACACTTTTCCGCTGAATTCTTCCTTTTCTGGAGCTAGATTTACAGGCACATGCTGGTGAGGGAACACTGAGCTGAACCTGGAATCTTTCTCCACTGCAAGTGTCTCATCTGGCAGCTCTGGCTGTAAGTAGCCAGGTCCCTGCAGATGCATTTCCCGTTTTCCAGGAAGCAAGCACCCCTGCGGATGACCTAACGCGGTGGGCTAATACAGTGTAATCTTTGCTAGTGGCAGTGGGGAGAATGGAAGGACGCACAACATGCGGACTTTAGCTGTCAGTCTCCATTGTATTATCAGACTGTAAGATTCTGCTCTTGATAAATTCATCTTTTCAGGTTGTATGTCTCCTCCAGTTATAAGCCTGCATTAGAGAGGGAAATTAACTACTTCTCCCCCATAGACAGTGGTTTTTATTTTTATTTTATATTTATTTAACTGCTCAGCTCTGGTTTATGGTGGTGGTGGTAGTGGGGGGATTGAACCTGGGACTTTGTAGCCTCAGGCATGAGAGTCTATTTGCATAACCATTATGCTGTCTTCCCCCACCCAAAAGACAGTGATTTTTTTTCTTCCCCCTCACAGCCTTTTTTTTTTTTTTTAAATCAGTGGCTCCTCCAATCAGAGAAAAGCCATTTATGGCGTTCTACTAAGCAAACCATTCCAATTGTGTATCTCCGTGGCTGCCAGTGCCCTGGTCCTGGTCCAAATGTAACTCAGTGCCGAGGGTCACTGCAGTGGGTCTTTACGACTTGTCTACCATAAGGGGGACAAGCAGCACCACTCAGCTGAATACACACGTTATGCAGCATAAAGAACATGGGGAGGGCTGGAGAGATCGCTCCTTGAGTAGTGTGCCATGTACTCAGTAACTTGAGTAGTGTGTCATGTGCTCAGTAACTTGAGTAGTGTGTCATGTACTCAGTAACTTGAGTAGTGTGTCATGTGCTCAGTAACTTGAGTAGTGTGTCATGTGCTCAGTAACTTGAGTAGTGTGTCATGTGCTCAGTAACTTGAGTAGTGTGTCATGTGCTCAGTAACTTTAGTGTGTCATGTGCTCAGTAACTTGAGTAGTGTGTCATGTACTCAGTAACTTGAGTAGTGTGCCATGTACTCAGTAACTTGAGTAGTGTGTCATGTGCTCAGTAACTTGAGTAGTGTGCCATGTACTCAGTAACTTGAGTGGTGTGTCATGTACTCAGTAACTTGAGTAGTGTGCCATGTACTCAGTAACTTGAGTGGTGTGTCATGTACTCAGTAACTTGGGTAGTGTGCCATGTACTCAGTAACTTGGGTAGTGTGTCATGTACTCAGTAACTTGAGTAGTGTGTCATGTACTCAGTAACTTGAGTAGTGTGTCATGTGCTCAGTAACTTGAATAGTGTGTCATGTGCTCAGTAACTTGAGTGGTGTGTCATGTACTCAGTAACTTGAGTAGTGTGTCATGTACTCAGTAACTTGGGTAGTGTGTCATGTACTCAGTAACTTGAGTGGTGTGTCATGTACTCAGTAACTTGAGTGGTGTGTCATGTACTCAGTAACTTGAGTAGTGTGTCATGTGCTCAGTAACTTGAGTAGTGTGTCATGTACTCAGTAACTTGAGTAGTGTGCCATGTACTCAGTAACTTGGGTAGTGTGTCATGTACTCAGTAACTTGAGTAGTGTGTCATGTACTCAGTAACTTGAGTAGTGTGTCATGTGCTCAGTAACTTGAGTAGTGTGTCATGTGCTCAGTAACTTGGGTAGTGTGTCATGTACTCAGTAACTTGGGTAGTGTGTCATGTACTCAGTAACTTGAGTAGTGTGTCATGTACTCAGTAACTTGGGTAGTGTGTCATGTACTCAGTAACTTGAGTAGTGTGTCATGTGCTCAGTAACTTGAGTAGTGTGTCATGTACTCAGTTCACGTTGAAGCTTGGCCTCCGTGGCTTTGAAGGAAGCTTTGGTGTCCTTCTCAGTCCCTCTCTCCTGTCTCCTTCCCTCCCTCTGCCTCTCTGCCTTCTTTATCTTAAAGAAAAAGAGCCGGGGCGGGGTGAGGGAGTGGGGGGGGGGGGCAGGCGAGGGTTGGGCGGTAGCACAGTGAGTTAAGTGCCGGTGGCTGGAAACACAAAGAAAGGGAATAGGGATCAGGGTTTGAGCCCCCGGCTCCCCACCTTCAGGGGAGTCGATTCACAGGTGGTGAAGCAGGTCTGCAGGTGCTTATCTTTCTCTCCCCCTCTCTCTGTCTTCCCCTCCTCTCTCTTTCTGTCTGCCCTGTCCAACAACAACATTATCAATGACAACAACAATAATAATAATAACCACAACAACAATAAAACAACAAGGGCAGCAAAAGGGAAGAAAAAAAAATAGCCTCCAGGAGCAGTGGATTTGTGGTGTAGGCATCGAACCCCAGCGATAACCCTGGAGGCCAAAAGAAAAGAGAGAGAGAAAAAAAAAAGAAAGGAAGGAAGAAAGAAAAGAACAACAACGGAGACTAGGAGACTTTCTCGCTATTTTGTGTATGTCCTAAACGGTTTCCATCCTGCACTTGCAGAAGCCACAGAGTTAACGGTGTTAATGACCTGTCATCCAGAACTACTTCAGCAAAACCTGTCTGAGGATTTGCTAGTAATTGTCGCATCAGGACTGATTCTCCTTGATGGGCCATGGACAGAGCATTAAGTTTGCGGAGTAGGAAAAAAAAAATCCATAGAGGAGCGTCTGGAAATTAATAAGGTGGCATGGGATTGCCGGCTACTCAGAACTTTCTGGTCTAACTCCTCTGCCCCTCACCTTGCACTCACTCTGCAGACAGAACAGACATCCCCAAGGGCACAGGTCACTCTTGGCAGCTGAAGGGCTCATGGCTCCTCCAGTGGAATCTCTGTGAAGTCGGTCCTGACAGGCTCAGACAGCCTCCCCCAGGCTGTGAGGATTTTCACCCACCCCTGCTCATCTCAGCATCTGCTAGTATGAAGACTAGGGCTTTATTATTATTATTATTATTAATTATTATTATTATTAGTTATCATTTCCTATAGAAGGATGAAAGAAAAAGAAAAAAAAAAATGTTGATATAGGATACCATGCATAAGGATGAAGCTTGCTTCCATCTCAGAGGAAAGTTGAGTTTTTATTTTAAATATATCGGTGTTTTCTTTTCTTTCTTTCTTTTTTATTTAAGAAAGGATTAATTAACAAAACCATAGGGTAGGAGGGGTACAACTCCACACAATTCCCACCACCCCATCTCCATATCCCACCCCCTCCCCTGATAGCTTTCCCATTCTCCATCCCTCTGGGAGCATGGACCCAGGGTCATTGCGGGTTGCAGAAGGTAGAAGGTCTGGCTTCTGTCATTGCTTCCTCATCTTTCTTTTCTTTTCTCTTTTTAAGGCTACTCTTTCAGGAATCTTTCTCAGTTGCGAATTTAAACGGAAAAAAATTAGTTGAGGGTCACTAGGAAATGAGAAGATCTTATCAGATCTCTCCTGCTCCTTTGGGCCAATTAGCTTTTATTCTCTGTGCAGTTATGGAGTGATAATTTTAGTTAGAATAAGAAAGTCAGCAAAACAGCAGGAGAGCAGTCTATCCCGAGTCACTGATTTACTTTAAAAAGATCCCAGCCTGACATCTTCTATTCAGATGAAGTTCTCTGTCTCCTGGTAACCAGCATTCAACCTTTACAGGAATCTAATAACAGTGGCTGGCGGGATATAGTTTCTCTTCTGCACGAATTCTCCGCAGCTGTGGAAGAATCCCAGCGCTAAAGAGTTAAGCCTGTCTTGAACTCCTCAGCTGGCATCTCAGAATATGGATGTTACTTTAAGAAGAGAGCAATTTATTTTATTAATGAGATATGGACAGACAGACAGACAGACAGATAATTGATAGGCCAGAGCCTGAGCATCATTCTGGCACATGGCCTTCTGGGGATAGAACTCAGGACCGCATGCCTATTGGTCTAGTGGTCTAGTGGTTAGTATTTCCCAGGCTGCTAATCTCTCTCTCACTCACTCACTCTTGGGTCTACTGGTACCAGTACCAGTGGCTCTGTTGTGGGGGTAGATTAACCAGGATCTGAAGGGAACCCCAGGACCACCAGTCTTCGTCTGGGAGGATTGGATCCTGGCACCTCTTGGGAAGAATTATAAGCAACTCCATGACTTAGGTGTACAAATTTCAGACTTTTTTTTATTACAGAGAAGAAAGGCAGAATTTGTGCAGAAGTGTTATTAAGGCACAAAGACAGCTTGTGGAGACAGAATCCACGAGGGCCAGAGAAGAGAAGAAGCTCCCTGCATCCTTCCTTCTCTTAAATCCCCATCTTTGTTACACCTGGGACTACCTTCTCATTGGTGTACTGGGCTCCACCTGTCTTTCCTATTGGGTTACAGCTTCCCCAGGTGTGTTTCCTTTCCTAAAACTCCTTCCTTTTGTGCTTCTAAAAACTGTTCTATCATTACTTGTGCTACCTTTAATTTTTTCCTACACTAGGATGGCTTCCTGTCCCTAACAGTTAGCAACTACTGCAATGACTTATATCTAAAGACATTAAAAAATTTTGGTGGGGGGACCAGGTGATGGTGCACCTGGTTAAGTACGCAAGGATCTGGGTAAGAGCCCCTATTCCCCACCTGCAGGGGGGAGGTTTCACAAGCAGTGAAGCAGGTCTGAAGATATCTATGCTTCTCTCTCTCTTTTATTTTTTTAAAAGATTTTATTTATTTATTTATTAAAGAGAAAGATAGGCGGCGAGAGAGAAAGAACCAGATATCACTGTGGTACATGTGCTGCTGGAGATTGAACTCAGGACCTCATGCTTGAGAGTCCAATGCTTTATCCATTGCACCACCTCTGACCCTCTCTCTCTCTCTATCTCCACCTCCCCTCTCAATTTCTTTCTGTTCTATCGAATAAAATGGGGGAGGTGGGAGAAGGTTACCAGGAGTAGTAGATTCCTATTTTTTTCTCCTTCCTTCCTTCCTTCCTTCCTTCCATCTCCTTCTCTTCCCTCCTCCTCCTCCCTTCTCCTCCCTCCTCCTCCCTCCTCCTCCCTCCTCCTCCTCCTCCTCCTCCTCCTCCTTCTTCTTCCTTCTTCTTCCTTCTTTGTTTTCTTCCAGAGCACTGCTCAACTGTGGCTAACGGTAGTTTGGAGGATTGAACCTGGGACCTCAGAACCTTGGTCATGAGCGTCTTTTTGCATAACCATTTTGCTATCTTCCCTGCCATCTTTTTTTTTCTTTTTCTTAACTCCTCAAGGGTTTATAAACTCCTTTTAACCTGTGCTATTTGGTGTTAACCAGTATTTAGCAATGTGTATGATTAATTTTCTGCTGAGGGCATGAATATACCATTACTTCATGGTAAATATTAATAATTATAGAATTAGTAATTGTGTTTTTTAAGAATCTTTGTACTGTTACTGTTTTAAGGCCTATATGAAATGGTAACGATTTTTATTATAAGATAACAAGTTTGCTTTGCATTTTGGGCTTTAAAAACATACTTTTCAGTGTTTTCAGTCTGAGTAATACCTAACATGACTTTCTTGGTATGTGCAGGCCCAGTAGGAGAATAACCCTACCTTTCTTTGTATTTTTTGTATGTATTGAATAGAGACAGAGAAAGCAAGAGAGAAGGGAGCGGCAGAGAGAAAAAGTGGCAGCACTGTTTGATCACACGTGAAGTTTACCTTCTGCAGCTGGGGACAGGGGGTCTGACCCTGGGTTGTTGCACATGGTAAATATATGCTCAGCCAGGTGAACCACTGCCTGGACTCTACCCTACCTTTTAAAATTTTTGATTGAAAAGCTAACTTTGATACTAATAGGATATTAGTGCACTATGACTGAGAGTAAAATAATGTAATCTAAGATATCTTTCACAATTATTTTCATGCCGTGTGTGTGTGTGTGTGTGTGTGTGTGTGTGTGTGTTATCAGAACACTGCTCAGCTCTGGTTTATGGTGGTATAGGGGACTGAACCTGGGACTTTGAAACCTCAGGCATGAGTTTCTCTTTATGTAACCATTATACCGTCTCCTCTGCTCTCACAGTCATTTCCTACAAGGGGTTTTATTGTTTTTTTTTTTTTTTTAGGATTTTATTTATTAATGAGAAACATAGGAGGAGAGAGAGAGAGAGAGAGAGAGAGAGAACCAGACATCACTCTGGTACATGTGCTGTCAGGCATTGAACTCAGGACCTCATGCTTGAGAGTCTGATGCTTTATCCACTGTGCCACCTCCCAGACCACTTATTGTTGTTTTAGTTGCTGGTCAAAGGAAGTAATTTTATCACTTCCTAGAGTGTGAATATTGAGTCCAATAGAGAGAAATAGAACAACTATAAATACTAGCTTTCAAATTAAAAATTTGAGGACTTGTCTCACTTTGTTATAAGTGCTTGTTATTTATTTATTTTGTTGTTGCCTCCAGGGTTATGGCTGGGGCTCAGTGCCTGCACTATGAATCCACTGCTCCTGGAGGCCACTCCCCTCCCCCCTTTCTGTTGCCCTGGTTGGTTCTCGTTCTTGTTATTATTATTGTTTTCATTGCTGTTGTTGTTATTGGATAGGACAGAGAGAAATCAAGAGAGGGGGAGAGAAAGATAGACATCTACAGACCTTTTTCACTGCTTGTGAAGCGATCCCCCTGCAGGTGGGGAGGTGGGGGCTCCAACTGGGATCCTTACGCCGGTCCCTTGCGCTTTGCACCAAGTACGCTTAACCCACTGCGCTACCGCCTGACCCCCAAGTGCTTGTTATTTTTTTCTTTAAAAATCAAAGTACAAACTTAAAGATGTTGATGAAATAGTGAAAATTATTATTTTGGTAGCTTACTTTAATGATTATTTATTTTTTTAACCACCATTTTAGGGGCTGGGTAGTGGCTCAGCCAGTAGAATGCACACGTTATTATATGCAAATACCCAGGTTCAAGACCCTGGTCCACACTTTCATGGGGGTGGCTTCACAAATAGTGGAGCAGTGCTGCAGGTATCTTTCTCCTGCTGTCTTGTTTCCTTCTGTCTCTCTCTGATTGTTCCTCTCTATCTCTGTTTTTTTACTTTCTTTTTTTTTTAAACTCACACATTCTTTTTTTAAATTTTTATTTATTTATTTATTTATTCCTTTTGTTGCCCTTGTTTTTTTTTTGTTGTTGTTGTTGTTGTAGTTATTATTGATGTCATTGTTGCTGTTAGGACAGAGAGAAATGGAGAGAGGAGGGGAAGACAGAGAGGGGGGAGAGAGAGAGAGAGACACCTGCAGACCTGCTTCACCGCCTGTGAAGTGACTCCTCTGCAGGTGGGGAGCCGGGGGCTCGAACTGGGATCCTTCCGCTGGTCCTTGTGCTTAGCGCCACCTGCGCTTAACCCTCTGCGCTACCGCCCGACTCCCGTTTTTTTACTTTCTAACAAGAGAAATAGAAAAAAGGGAAAACGGCCTCCATGATGGTAAAGCTGTGTAGGCTGTAAGCCTCAGAAATAGCCCTAGTGGCAAAAATCAGTAATTAAAACTTCAACACATATATATTCCCTTTATCTATTTTCCTCACTTATAAATAATTAATATTATAGAAACACAAAACTCTTTCTAGTCATGATCTGTCATTTAATTTTCAATAAGTTATTAACTTATCCTTTTCAAATGAAATGAAATGAAAGGGTACTGTATTCAGGGAGCATGCAAACTGCTTAAATAGGAAACAGGGATTTTTTTTTTGACTTGGTTATCATATTCTGGTACTTGATCCTTATATTTTGAAACTTTAGAAATTATATATTTTTCACTTAATGAAATACATCTTTTAAAAGAGTTTTTTTTTTTTAATTAATGTGTATGAGAAAGAGCAAGAGCATCTTTCTGGCATATGTAGGGGATTAAAATCAGGACCTCCTGCTAATTAGTCCAGTACTTTCTGTCTAATCTCCCAGGTCACACTGAAATTAATCTTGATCTATTATAACATAACTCACAAATAATTAAAATATAATGTCAATTTAGTATGAGGTGATGTTGACAGTACCAGCAAGCATAATAAAACATCATTCAGGAGTTATCACAGTCTCTTCCTTCCTATAGAAAACACATATAGATTTTGATTAATAGAGTGGAAATTTAGAAATGGAGAAGTATCAGAATACACAAATTCTTTAATTTCTCATCCCACAAAACAACAGCAGCAAGAAAAATCATTCAGAGCCTAGACGAATCGCTATGGCAAGAGGATGAAGCCCGTAATATCTGACTTATCTATAGGGAAAGAGGGACAGGGAAATATGAGACAAACTTGAGAAATTTGTCAGAGAACTAGAGCAATTAGAAGAGTGCAACTTCTAGAACTGAAAAGTGAAATAACAAGACTAGCATCTCTGATGATTTCTGTAAGTGGTTGGACACAGCTGAAGGCAGAATCAATGAAGTGGATGATAGTTTAGAAGGACTATCCAAATGAAGCTCAAATTGAATAGAGTGTGATATTCTAATCTATGGAAAAGTAAACTCTTGGAGAGGCAAAGAACAACAGATGCTCTAGGATGGCAGAGAATGACTAAACACATACACACAGGAGCCAGGGGTATAGATGAACAGTAGAACAGAGACTGTTGCATGTAAGAGCCCCTGGGCTTGATCACTGGGCACCAGGAAACAAGAAAGGCAACAACAAATCCATCTTCCACAAATGGAAGAGCAGTGCTTTGTTTTCTTTCTAGATTAAAAAACACAATAGAATACACCAGTCTACAGATTCAAGGAGCCACACAAGTTTCAAGCAGTATAAGCTACTAAAACACAGGATCATATAATTCCTGAAAACTGAAGATAACAACACAGTTCTTGAAACAAAGTGATATTGGGGAGAAATCCAGATGACCTTAAGAAAGACAAAAGTCTCACTGAATATTTGTCAGGGAAACAGTGGAAGACAGAAGGCAATGAAATTATATTTTTGGAGTGTTTTTAACACTTGTCAATCTAGAATTTCATACCCTGAAAGGGTATTCTTTAAGATTAAGAATGGTAGTGTAAAGCATTTTAAAGAAAGAGGTAGGGAGAATACTTTCACCAAGAGATTCATACAAAAGGAAATATGAGATAATGAACACAAAATAATGGTTTACTATTGAGTAAACCTAAATGAATACTGACAATTAAAAATAATAACAAAATTATGACTGGGATATAAAGCCATTTGTAGAATTAAAATATATAGTGATAATAACATAAGTTAATTTATTGTTCTTATGATGTCTTGGTAGAGATAAAAATAGCAATTTATGTTACACATTAGTGAATCAAAGAGGAACGTTTAATATCTGTGGTAGCACTAAAATAATAGTAAAATATAGCTGCCAAATTAATAGAGGAAATATAGAACAATAATAAATATCCAATATTAAATAAGGCAACAAGGGGTTTGTAAAACATTACCTCAATTAAAAAAAATAAAGCAAAAAGAGAGAAAGAGGCAAAAATAGAGTAGGTTGTACAAATAGAAGGTAAATAGCAGATAGATGATTTAGCCCCTAATATATGGCAATTTAATTGCTATTTACACTATGTTTAAATGGACTGAGTTCCATTAAATTGTCAGGGTGGATTTTAAAAGTCTTATGCTGCTTATAAGAGATGCATCTTAAGATGCAAGGCTTAAAGTAAAACTGTAGAAAAAAAATCAACTTCCGGAGGTGGAGCTAAGAGCAGCAGATCACTTTCTCTCCTCTCCTCTCCTCTCCTCTCCTCTCCTCTCCTCTCCTCTCCTCTCCTCTCCTCTGCTCTCCTCTCTCCTCTCTCCTCTCCTCTCCTCTCCTCTCCTGGATCAACTAGGAATACCAAAGGAGACCACCCTGGACGAAACAAGACAGGACTAGAATGACCACAGGAACCCAGTAAATCACCGGTGAGTACAAACACATGTGGCTGGTGACAGAGAGGAGAGAGGAGCCTAAGGAGAGATTAAGTGACTGCTAACAGTCCAGCAGTTTATCAGTTGAGACACCACCTCTAGTCTGCTCCACCAACAAGGGGACAGCTGAAGGGAGGAGAGGACTCCCCAGAGACTCACCAAGTGCAACTCTGAGTCTCCATTGCTACTACCCTCAGAATCTGGAGCAGTGACAGGAAGGGACACCAGGGGACAGAGATCTAACCAAGAAACTCAGGAGAAGACCTATACCTCGGTGGCATAGCTGAGGGGCTGTGAAAGTCTCTTTGCATAACCACTAGATTATCTCTGTCACACCCTGCTTTATCTCTTGGTCAGGAGTCAGTGATTATGCTAAGAAGCCTATTGATAGTTTAAAAGCCCTCAGGCTCCCATAGCCTACAGGGAAGAAAAAAAAAAGAGGCTTTTAAACCACTGAGCTCCAACTCAGGGATTGAAACAATTGTTAATTTCCACCACTGTAAACCCTTTAATTAACTTACTTAGACACAAGTCAATCCAGGCAATAGTGATCAATAATTTGAAAAGTACTGATAAAGGGAACTCATAACATATTATATAAAATGGTTAAAACAACAAGAAAAAATATTGGAGAATCAAACCAGAACAAGAGTCCAGCTAAAAGTCCTCCAGAGGGTGAAGCACAAAATAACGAGTTCAACATCCAAACATTAGCTAAGGAAATAATAACAGGAGTGAGTAAAGAATTTGAAAAAATTGTAATCAGAACTGCAGGAACAACAAATGAGAATATGGAAGAAAATACTAATTATCTTATGGTTATTAGAGAGCTGAAAGCTGAAATTGCTGAGCTAAGAATGCAACTAGCTGGACAAGCTAAAACAGTATCAGAGAAGGGCAACAAAATAGATGAACTCCAGAAAACAGTAGAGGGAAGAGAGAATAGAATAAATGAGGCTGAAGACAGAATTAGCAAGATTGAGGATGAATTAGAGACAACTAAAAAATAAGTAAGAGATCTCAAAAAGAGATTAAGAGATACTGAAAACAACAACAGAGTCCTATGGGATGACTTCAAAAGAAACAATATATGCATTATTGGCATACCAGAGGAAGAAAGAGAAGGAGAGGAAGAAAGCATTTTCCAGGCCATAGTAGCTGAAAACTTCCCTAGTCTAGACAACATCAAAGACATAAAGACTCAAGAAGCCCAGAGGGTCCCAAACAGAATTAACCCAGACCTAAAGACACCAAGACATATCATACTTAGAATGGAAAGGAGTAAGGATAAAGAAAGGATCCTGAAGGCTGCAAGAGAAAAACAGAGTCACCTACAAAGGAAAACCCATAAGATTAGCAGCAGACTTCTCCATATAAACACTACAGGCCAGAAGAGAATGGCAAGATATCTATCGAGTGCTCAGTGAGAAAGGCTTTCAGCCAAGAATACTATATCCTGCTAGATTGTCATTCAGACTAGATGGAGGCATCAAAACCTTCTCAGACAAGCAACAGTTGAAGGAATCAACCATTACCAAGCCTGCCCTGAAAGAAGTTCTGAAAGGTCTCCTATAAACAATTAGACCACCACAAATAGGACATATATCAAAACACTCTAAAACTCTACAAGAATGGCATTAAAATACCTTCAATCTTTGATATCAATAAATGTCAATGGCCTGAATTCACCTATTAAAAGAAACAGAGTAGGAAGATGGATCAGAAAACACAATCCAACAATATGCTGTCTACAGGAAACCCACCTAACTCAACAAGACAAACACAGACTTCAAGTGAAAGGATGGAAAACTATCATACAAGCCAATGGCCCACAAAAAAGGGCAGGAACAGCTATTCTCATATCTGACATGATAGACTTTAAAATAGATAAGATTAAAAAAGATAGGAATGGACACTACTTAATGCTCAGAGGATCAGTCAATCAAGAGGACTTAACAATTATTAACATCTATGCACCCAATGAGAAGCCATATAAATATATCAAACTTCTACTGAAAGAGCTACAGCAATATATTAGCAGTAGCACAATCATAGTAGGGGACTTCAACACCCCACTCTCTCAACTTGACAGATCATCCAGGCAGAAAATCAGTAAAGACATAAGGGAGCTAAGTGAAGAGATAGATAAACTAGAACTATAGGACATTTTCAGAGTCATTCATCCCAAGAAACTGGAATACACATTTTACTCAAATCCACATGGGTCATTCTCAAGGATAGACCATATGTTAGGCCACAAAGACAGCATCAGCCAATTCAAGAGCATTGAAATTATCCCAAGCATCTTCTCAGACCACAGTGGAATTAAACTAACACTTAACAATCAACAAAAGATTAGTAACAGTGCCAAAATGTGGAAGCTCAACAGTACACTTCTTAACAACTTCTGGGTCAAAGAGGAAATCAAGGAAGAAATCAAAATGTTTCGAGAGTTCAATGAAAATGAAGACACAAGCTATCAAAATATTTGGGACACAGCTAAAGCAGTCCTAAGAGGGAAGTTCATAGCTATACAAGCACACATTAGGAAACAAGGAAAAGCACAAATAAACAGCCTTATTGCATACCTTAAAGACCTAGCAGAAGAACAACAAAGGAACCCTAAAACAACGAGAAGGTCAGAAATCACTAAAGTTAAAGTTAGGGCAGAAATAAATAACATTGAGAATAGGAAAACCATACAAAAGATCAACGAAAGTAAATGTTGGTTTTTCGAAAGAGTAAACAAAATTGACAAACCTTTAGCCAGACTCACAAAACAAAAAATGGAGAAGACCCAAATAAATCGGATAGTAAATGAAAGAGGAGATATCACAACAGACACTGCAGAAATTCAACATATCATGCAAGGCTTCTATGAACAACTATATGCCACCAAGCTAGAGAACCTGGAAGAAATGGATGATTTCCTAGATACCTACCAACTTCCAAAACTAAGTAAAGAGGAAATGGATAACATGAACAGGCCCATCACAGCTAATGAAATTGAAACAGTTATCAAAAATCTTTCCAAAAATAAATGTCCTGGACCAGATGGTTTTACAAATGAATTCTACAAAACCTTCAAAGAAAAACTAATACCTCTACTTTTAAAAGTCTTCCAGAAGATTGAAGACACTGGAATACTCCCTTCCAGCTTCTATGAAGCCAACATCACCCTGATACCAAAAGCAGACAGGGACACAACCAAAAAAGAAAATTACAGACCAATATCTCTGATGAACATAGATGCTAAAATACTGAACAAAATTCTAGCCAACCGGATACAGCAGTATATCAAAAAGATTGTTCATCATGACCAAGTGGGGTTTATCCCAGACATGCAAGGTTGGTTTAATATACGTAAATCAATCAATGTGATCCACCATATCAACAAAAGCAAGACCAAAAACCACATGGTCGTATCAATAGATGCAGAGAAAGCCTTTGACAAAATACAACATCCCTTTATGATCAAAACACTACAAAAAATGGGAATCGATGGAAAATTCCTGAAGATAGTGGAGTCTGTATATAGCAAACCTACAGCCAACATCATACTCAATGGTAAAAAACTGGAAGCATTTCCACTCAGATCAGGTACTAGACAGGGCTGCCCACTATCAGCATTACTATTCAACATAGTGTTGGAAGTTCTTGCCATAGCAATCAGGCAGGAGCAAGGAATTAAAGGGATACAGATTGGAAGAGAAGAAGTCAAACTCTCCTTATTTGCAGATGACATGATAGTATACATGGAAAAACCTCAGGAATCCAGCAAGAAGCTTTTGGAAATCATCAGGCAATACAGTAAGGTGTCAGGCTACAAAATTAACATTCAAAAGTCAGTGGCATTCCTGTATGCAAACACTAAGTTAGAAGAAATTGAAATCCAGAATTCAATTCCTTTTACTATAGCAACAAAAACAATAAAATATCCAGGAGTAAATCTAACCAAGGAAGTGAAAGACTTGTATACTGAAAATGATGAGTCACTACTCAAAGAAATTGAAAAAGACACAAAGAAGTGGAAAGATATTTCATGTTCATGGGTTAGAAGAATTAACATCATCAAAATGAATATATTACCCAGAGCCATCTACAAATTTAATGCTATCCCCATCAAGATCCCAAGCACATTTTTTAGGAGAATAGAAAAAATGCTACAAATGTTTATCTGGAACCAGAAAAGACCTAGAATTGCCAAAACATGGGGAAAGCAGAGTCTCTTCAACAAATGGTGTTGGAAACAATGGGTTGAAACATGCAGAAGAATGAAACTGAACCACTGTATTTCACCAAATACAAAAGTAAATTCCAAGTGCATCAAGGACTTAGATGTTAGACCACAAACTATCAAATAGTTAGATGAAAATATTGGCAGAACTCTTTTCCGCATAAATTTTAAAGATATTTTCAATGAAATGAATCCAATTACAAAGAAGACTAAGGCAAGTATAAACCTATGGGACTACATCAAATTAAAAAGCTTCTTCACAGCAAAAGAAACCACTACCCAAACCAAGAGACCCCTCACAGAATGGGAGATCTTTACATGCCATACATCAGATAAGAGTTTAATAACCAACATATATAAAGAGCTTGCCAGACTCAACAACAAGACAACAAATAACCCCATCCAAAAATGGGGGGAGGACTTAGACAGAATGTTCACCATAGAAGAGATCCAAAAGGCCGAGAAACACATGAAAAAATGCTTCAAGTCTCTGATTGTCAGAGAAATGCAAATCAAGACAACAATGAGATATCACTTCACTCCTGTGAGAATGTCATACATCAGAAAAGGGAACAGCAGCAAATGCTGGAGAGGGTGTGGGGTCAAAGGAACCCTCCTGCACTGCTGGTGGGAATGTCAATTGGTCCAACCTCTGTGGAGAACAGTCTGGAGAACTCTCAGAAGGCTAGAAATGGACCTACCCTATGATCCTGCAATTCCTCTCCTGGGGATATATTCTAAGGAACCCAACACATCCATCCACAAAGATCTGTGTACACATATGTTCATAGCAGCACAATTTGTAATAGCCAAAACCTGGAAGCAACCCAGGTGTCCAACAACAGATGAGTGGCTGAGCAAGTTGTGGTCTATATACACAATGGAATACTACTCAGCTGTAAAAAATGGTGACTTCACCGTTTTCAGCCAATCTTGGATGGACCTTGAAAAAATAATGTTGAGTGAAATAAGTCAGAAACAGAAGGATGATCTCACTCTCAGGCCGAAGTTGAAAAACAAGATCAGAAACGAAAACACCAGTAGAACCTGAACTGGAATTGGCGTATTGCACCAAAGTAAAAGACTCTGGGGTGGGTGGGTGGGTGAGGAGAATACAGGTCCATGAAGGATGATAAATGACATATTGGGGGTTGTATTGTTAAATGGGAATCTGGGGAATGTTATGCATGTACAAACTATTGTATTCACTGTTGAATGTAAAACATTAATTCCTCAATAAAGAATAAAATTTAAAAAAATTTAAAAAAATCATACAAACTTACAAAGATATACATATTAATCAAAAGTGGTGGTATATCTGTCTTAATATCAAAGCAAAGTTTTATTAGTATCTAAGTATATTCTTGGTAAAAAATCATTACTTATAGATAAAAAATATTATGATTAAACATTAAAATTTCCAGGAAGATTTAGCGACTCTAACCTTATTTGAACGTAATAATATACTCCAGTATTTATAAGTAAAATATTACTAGAAGTATATAAGGGAAAATTCAGAGTTATAACATGCAAAGTCAAAAGCACTCTCTCAATAACTGATAGAACAAACCATATATATATACATCACTAAGGATAAAATGGATTTGAATGAAACAATCTGTCTGACTTAACTGACATATGGTGAAGACTACTGAAAATGGGCAGGACACCTGCTCTTTTCAAGAAAATACAATTTTAAAAATAGACTGTAGAAGTATAAGTCTCAACAAATTTCAAATTATGACAATATAAAATAAAGAATCTGAGGGGAGTGGTAGATAGTATCATGGTTCTGCAAAGAGACTCTCATGCCTGAGGCTCTGAAGTCCCGGGTTCAATCCCCTGCACCACCATAAACCAGAGCTGAGCAGTGCTCTGGTAATAAATGAATAAATAAAGTGACTACAGTGCAATTAAACTGGAAAGCATAAAAAAGAAAACATAACTAGGAAACTTTCATGTACTCATGTATATATATATATATATATATTTATTTAATTCAATGTCAAGGATTAACCCAAATCCTGACTTATTGTTCAGTAGCTTCCCTGGGAAAATATCTTTATTTTAATTTTTTATGAGCTAGAGAGAGGGAGCAGAGAGGAGGAGGGAGACCATGACTCCATCACCCCTAGAACTCTGTCTTCAGTTTTGGAGCTTTGGTGCAGGAGGGTGGAGGGCGGGAGTGAGGGGGCTTAGGCTCTGCCTACTGAAACACCCCCTCAACCCGAGCCTCTTAAAATTCAAGAGTAAAATTACTTTAAAGATATTTATTTAGTTGATGTGAGAGAAGGAGGAAGAGACCACAACACTGCTCACCTCTAGCATATGGTGTTGCCGGGAACTGAACCTGGAACCTTGGGTTTGTAGGTGTGCAAATCCTGTGTACCAGTGCTGAATTAACTCTCTTGCTTGGGAAACAAAGCGTGTGTGTGTGTGTGTGTGTGTGTGTGTGTGTGTGTGTTTAATCGGAGGGGTCTAGTGATTTACAGTAAATGTAGTTGTTGGCACATGTGTAAAATTTCTCTGTTTCCTGCAAAACACTTTCACCCCCAGCCTAGGTCCTCCTCCACCATCAGCACCAGGACCTGAAAGCCTCCCAATTTCAGGATTCATTATTAGCTTGACATCTGGAAATAAGTCATTGAAATTCACAGTAAGAGAATAAAGTTTATGGTCATATTTATGTTTCATGATGATATAAATCTCTCTTGAAAATAAAAATAGAAGGGAATTTTCTAATCAGGTAAAGGTTACTCTTAAACAGAAGGGAGAGCCTTTGCCACTCAGCTCTAATATTAGCATTTTTTCCCCCTGATCCAATTCAGATTGGCTGAAAAATTCTTCTTGTCTAACTCTGAAAGGGAGGGAGAAATGAATTGGCCAAGTCATCTAGCTGTGGCCTGTCACCTCACAACCTTGTAACTCACTATAATTGTAAGTTGAAAGAGAGAAAGAATAGAAAGAAATAAAGGAAGGAAGGAAAGAAAGAAGGAAGGAAGAAAGAAGAAAGGAAACTTTAGAAGTTCAAAACCAAAAAAATATCTATATGGGAAACCCAAGTATTGATCTGTCAGAGCCAAGAGGACAAGTGAGATGTCCATATCCACTAGCCAAGAAAGCTGACATTACATGGGATTGCTGGACGCTTGTGTACCTGAACAAGAAGTCAACTTTTGAACTCTCTGGGACTATTTATTAAGGACTTTTTTTTCTTTTTGATTTATTTTGGGTAGAGACAGAGAGAATTGAGAGGGGAAGGGGAGATAGAAAAGGAAAGAGAGGGAGTCGGGCGGTAGCACAATGGGTTAAGAGCTCGTGGCGCAAAGTGCAAGGACCGGCGTAAGGATCCCGGTTCAAGCCCCCGGCTCCCCACCTGCAGGGGAGTCGCTTCACAGGCGGTGAAGCAGGTCTGCAGGTGTCTGTCTTTCTCTCCCCCTCTCTGCCTTCCCCTTCTCTCTCCATTTCTCTCTGTCCTATCTCACTACAACGACATCAATAAAAACAACAATAAAACAATAAGGGCCACAAAAGGGAAAATAAATAAATTGTAAAAAAAAATTTAAAAAAAAAGGAAAAAAGAGGGGACCAGGTGGTGGAGCACGTGGTTAAATGCTCATAGTACTAAGCACAAGGACCTGTGCAGGTATCTGATTTTGAGCCCCCCCAGCTCTCCACCAGCAGGTCTGCAGGTGTCTGTCTTTCTATCTCCCCCCCCCCTCAATTTCTCTCTGTCCTAGCCAATAAAATGAAGAAAAAAAAAAGGCTGCTAGGAGCAATAGATATGTAGTGCTGGCACCAAGCCCCAGTGATAACCCTGGAGGTGAAAGGAAAAAAAAAAAGTTGAGACAGAAAAAGAAAAAGAAAAAGAGAGAGAGATACCTGCAGCACTGCTCCACCACTCATGAAATTTCCCCCCTGCAGATGGGAACTGTGTGCTTGGACCCGGGTGCTTGTGCTGGTAATGTGTGCTTTCAGTCCGGCGCTGGACTAGTCTGACTGCAATGAGAACACTCGCGCTAATGTCGCCATTCTCTGGTTGCTGTTGGCGCAGTCATTTTCCTGTTCCTTTGCTTTCGTCCAATAATTCAGACGTTCCAAAATACCTTGAGCTTCTTAACAAGTCAGGGTGATTTATTCATATAGACATTTCACATTTTCTTTTTATATATATATATATATTTATTTATTATTTTCCCTTTTGTTGCCCTTGTTGTTTTATTGTTGTTGTAGTTATTGTTGTTGTTATTGATGTCGTTGTTAAATAGGACAGAGAGAAATGGAGAGAGGAGGGGAAGACAGAGAGAGGGAGAGAAAGACAGACACCTGCAGACCTGCTTCACCGCCTGTGAAGCGACCCCCCTGCAGGTGGGGAGCCGGGGGCTCAAACCAGGATTCTTAAGCCGGTCCTTGTGCTTTGCGCCACCTGCGCTTAATCCACTACACTACTGCCCGACTCCCAACATTTTACGTTTTCTTTTAACATTCCCCTAAAATGACTTCCTCATTTTTACAGCTCTTTCACTCAGCCCACCCATGTGGTGCATTCCTATTTCCTCTTCCAGATCCAACGGAAGGATCTTTTCCTCTGTGAAGTCTTCCCTTCATGTTCGTGCCCATATTCTGTAATAGGATATCTTGGACTAGAATATTTAGTTCTATCTTTATATTTGTACTCCTAGTCTTTAAATGCAATCAAGGTTTATTAAAGAAAGAAAGAAACGAGTGATTGAAGGAATAAACAAAGGATTGAGTTGCGCCCCCCTCAGTAGGGCTGTGTCTTCATACCATCATGATCACCATTTAGGTGATCCGCTAAGTGCTCATGAACTCATTCTAGCTAGTAATGAACACTTCTCTGGTTGAGTCCATTGAATTTACAATCAATAATTAACTCTAAATTGACTTCATAATTGCTTTTGTAACTACTAAATTCACAGGCATTTGAAATGATGATTTCCCAAATGCATGTCCTAACCTTGATGTTCAATTTCACTCTGTTGCTGTTCAGTCAAACCACGGGGACTAGGAGTAGCAGAATAAAAACTTCTGAGGAATAGCTTTAATTACGAATGTAAAAAAAATAAGTTCCACCAAGCTAGAGTATTAATTCCTAATTAAATTCAGTTTTGATACCAAGGCAAATAAGTGAGAACACAGTTGCCAAGGAAATGGAGACACTCATCCTTCCTACTGCTTTCCAGTCCTTCTCACTAGTGATACATATAGAAAATGATATCACATGGCGGGGGGGGGGGGCAGTGGTGCACTGGGTTAAGTGCTCATAGTACGAAGTGCAAGGACCTGAGCAAGGATCCTGGTTCAAGCCCCTGCTCCCCACCTGAAGGGGGGACGCTTCACAAGTGGTGAAGCAGGTCTGCAGGTCTCTCTCTCTTCTTTTCTGTCTCCTCCTCCTCCTCTCCCAATTCTTTCTGTCCTATCCAATAAAATGGAAACAATGGCCACCAGGAGCAGTGGATTTGTAGTGCAGGAACTAATCCCCAGTGACAAACCTGGAGTAAAAAAAGAAAAAATATATATATCAAAGTGGGGTGGATGGATGAACCTGCTTGCTTGAAGAACAGAGGCCCCTAGGCTCAGATCGCTGAAAGTTTCAGATGTCTGCAGTGAAAGCAAAGGGTGTCCAGGCCACGGGGGGCCATAGCCCTCTGAACAGACTGCCAGGACAGACACTGGAGTTACCAGGATTTCAGAATTGGTAATTGATGACCAGAGAGGTACCTCACTGGCATAGGTGAGGCCCTGGCTTTGACCCCAAGCATCCTGTATTGCCGGGCTGGGCTAGCTTCACGGGTGGTAGAGAGACGACCAGGGACTCATGGCTGAGCTGGGAAGCAGTATCTCGTTTATTAATCAGATACATCGCCTTTTATGCATCTCTTCACCGGAAGTGACAAGCGAAAGGAAATGACTAAGAGAGGGGGCGGAGCAAAAAAAGAGCACAAACAGAACATAGAAATCTTCCATCTATCCAGTGGGGATTAAACCAATACTCTGCAGGCAGGGCAGGACCCAGGTAAAACAGTGATTATGTAAACAGACCACAACGTCAAGCAATGCAACAGAAGGGGTCTTATAAGCAGAATTTAGAAGCATACCAACACTGTATGATAAAGTGATGTTCTGATCCTTCTCCCCTTGCTCCATAAAATAAACAAATATTTCAAAGGCAAAGAGGATGGGTGAGGGGGAGGCAGAAGGTCCCTGCACAAACTTACGTCTTGGCTCTTGGCCTAACCAGACTAGGGCCCATTCAGAGTTAGCAAGAAAGTGATGCACTATGTACGTTTCATAGCTTACGCTATTGTTTAAGTCAGTGCTTTTCAGCTCTCCATTCATGTTGGAGTCACCTGGACATGTTTAAAACATAAACACAGAGGAATTTTCAGACCTGTTCTTAAGATATTTAAGCTCATTTCTGTGAGGAGGGATAAAGGTTTTAAAATCTAATTTATATATATTTTTATTGCCATCAGGACTGTCATTTGGGGCTCGGTGCCTGCACCATGATTCCACTGCTCCCAACAGCCAACGTTTCTTTTTTTCATTTGACAGGACAGATAGAAATTGAGAGGGAAGGGAGAGAGATAGAAGGGGTGGGGGGGCTGACCTGAAGACCTCCTTCACCATTTGTGAAGCTTCCCCCACCCCTACAGGTCAGGAGTGGGGGCTCAAATCTGGGTCCTCACACACGGTAACGTGTGTGATTTACTGAGTATACTGCTGCCCAGCCTCCAAAAATGATTTTTTTTTCTTTATTGGGGAGATTAATGGTTTACAGTCAGCAGTAAAATACAGTAGTTTGTACATGTGTAACTTTTCTCAGTTTTCCACGTAACAATTCAGCCCCCTCTAGGTCCTCCTCTGCCATCATGTTCCAGGATCTGAAACCCTCCCCCCACCCCAGAGTCTTTGACTTTGGTGCAATACACCAAACCGAGTCCAAATTCTGCTTTGTGTTTTCTTATTTTTCAGCTTCTCTCTCTCTCTTCTAATTATGATTAGTGATTTGATGCTGATAGACAAGATTGTGGGATAAGAGGGACAGCTCCCACAGCTCCCGCCACCAGTGTGCCATGTCCCACCCTCTCCACTGGACGCTTCCCCGTTCTTTAGCCCTCTAGGAGTATAGGCCAGAGATTTCTATTGGATGCAGAAGGTGGGAGTTCTGGCTTCTGTCACTGCTTCTCCGCTGGACATGGGATTTGGCAGGTGGATCCACACCCCCAGCCTGTCTCTGTCTGTCCCTAGTGGGGCAGGGCTCTGGGGAGGTGAGGCTCCAGGACACACGGGTGAGGGCGTCTGCCCAGGGAGGCCAGGTTGGTGTCATTTTTGGTAGTATTTTTCAACTTCTGTCTGTGAGTGAGGTCATCCCATCATCATCCTTCTCTTTCTGACTTCTCTCACTTCACAGGATTCCTTCAAGCTCCATTAGATGTGATTTTGCATTGAGAATCCTAACCTCATTTTTTAAACATAATTTAAAAATATTGTATTTACTTATTATTGGACAGAGCCAGAAAGAAAGCAAGAAAGAAGGATAGGGAGAGAGAAAGAGAGCCACCTATATAGCACTGCTTCACTGCTCATGAAGAATCCCCCTTGCAAGTGGGGACTGGGGACTTGAACCTTGGTCCTTATGCATGGTAAAATGTGTACTCAAACAAGTGTACCACTGCCTGGTCCCTTAAAAAAATTAATTTTGGGTGGGGATAGATAGCATAAGGGTGATGCAAAGAGACTCATGCCTGAGGCTCCAAAGTCCCAGGTTCAATCCCCTGCACCACTATAAACAGAGCTGAGCAGTCCTCTGGTAAAAAACAAAAATTTTCATTAGTGATTTAATATTGATTTACAAAATTACAAAATAATAAGGGTATAGCTCTGTACCATTCCCCCCACCAGAGTTCTGGATCCCCAGTTTCTCCACTGTAAGCTACAGCAGTTCTCCTAGGGATGCAGATATGGGTTAACTGTGATTTCAACAACTTTATGTCTAATCTGTGTGTATTCCCCCCCCCCCCATGCTTATGATCCCAGCTTATCTTCCTTTCTTAAAATTAAAAAAAAATATTTATTCCCTTTTGTTGTCCTTGTTTTATTATTGTTGTTGTTATTAATGTCGTTGTTGTTGGATAGGACAGAGAGAAATGGAGAGAGGAGGGGAAGACAGAGAGGGGGAAAGAAAGACTGACACATGCAGACCTGCTTCACACTGCCTGTGAAGCGACTCCCCTGCAGGTGGGGAGCCGGGGGCTCGAACCGGGATCCTTAATGCCAGTCCTTGCACTTTGTGCCACCTGCGCTTAACCTGCTGCACTACCACCTGACTCCCCTTCTCTTCCTTTCTAAGTCACACCTACACCTATTACTACATCCACATGTTCCAGCCCTTTCCCTCTCTCCCTCTGGGTCCTAATGGAGTTAGAGTTTAGAGCTGTCTGGTCATTTTCCTCCTCTCATTTCTCCCCCTCTGGGCGTATGGACCAGAATGCTTTATGGGGTGCAGAAGGTGAGAGGTCTGGCTTCTGTACTTGCTTCTCTGCTAGAGGAGTGTTGGCAAGTCGGTCCATATTCCCCAGCCTGTTAAAGATCATTTTGTAGACATCCCTGTCCTTAGGTGGACAACATTACTAACCTTTGTATTTTAATTTCTCAGTGCTTGTCTGATAAAGTTATTACTAAATGCAATCACTATCGTTTTATCATTAGATATGCTTGTTAATATAACCAACACTGTAATTTGTACCCACTCTAGATTATCAGACCAGGATGAAGAGGGAAACATCAAGCAGCAGTGTGTCATCTCTGACCCCGCCTTTTCCATGGTGACCTTTCAACAGGAGGATAGTGGGATTACCTGGGAGACCCGTTCCAGCAGATCCTCTGAAGAAAGCCAGACATCTGGTGTGTGCAGTCTGGAAGGATCGGCTGTGCATTCCCCTCCAGGGAATGTTTCCTTCATTGTGGATGAAGTTAAGAAGGCTCGAAAGAGAAAGCCCAGGTCAAAGCAGGGCTCACCAGCATTGCGTCGGAAAGGCAACAAAAAAAGAGATTCTCTGGTATCTCAAGATGTCCCTACAGTAGACCAGCAAGAAGATCCTTTAACTTCAGAAAGCCAGGAACTAAACACCCAGAAAGATACATCTTTGACAGGCAGTTATGATGGAGCAAGAAAGAAGGCCACATCAAATACACCTCCCATCACTGGTGCGATTTACAAAGAGCACAAGCCATTAGTATTGAAGCCTGTCTACATTGGAACAGTACAATATAAAATTAAGATGTTTAATTCAGTTAAAGAAGAATTAATTCCTTTACAGTTTTATGGAACATTGCCAAAGGGTTATGTAATTAAAGAAATACATTATAGGAAGGGGAAAGATGCATCCATTAGTCTGGAGCCAGATGTGAACAATCGTGAATCTAACGAAGGTTTCAAAACAGGAAAACAAGCAACCCCAAGCCTAGAAGGTGATAACACAAAGGAGACTGCACCATCCTGGAGAGATGCACTTTCATCCAAAGGATCAAAGTCCCCTGCCTTCTTATTTAGCCCTGAAGACACGATAAAATCACATGTTGGTTCTCCCCAGGAGGTCCTATCTGCCACCAAGCACACGGTCTCCTCTTTCACAAGTCATGCCCCAGCAGAGCAAACACCGGAGCTCAGCGCCCCACGGCCAGGACCACAGCATACAGGTGTTGAAACACAACCCAGCAAAGCAGAGTCTTCTTCTCGCGTACCCCAGACACCCGCACCTGTGTTCCTGGAAACAACAAAGGGAGAATCGGAGCCTGACTTACCAGAAGCAACTGAAACTCTAGACCCTGACTCTTCAGTCTCACCACCTCTACAGAAGGAGGTGCAGAAGGAAGATGTATTTTCTGTTGACCGTTGTGCGTCACTGGAGGAAGAGGAAGAGGAAGAGGAGAGAGAGGAGGAGGAGAAGTTTCTGGAAGCGATACCACCAGGTCTAGCAGCATCTATCCCAGACGATTTTGGTCAGGAGAGACAAGAGCTGATTACGATCTCACTCGAAGAGGCAGGGCCGGCATCTGAAGCGCTGATGCCTCCTGATCTCAGTGCCAAAGAACAGAAGGAAGAACGTGAGGCAGAGCCCCCTGTCTCACTTTCTGAACCTCTAGTGTTAGAAAAACCAGAGAGAGGCGAAATAGAAACCTTCCTTCCAAAAGCTACTTCCCCTGAACCTGAAGATTTGGATCTAGTGGATGAAGAGATTATAGAAGTCGATTATCCTGACAGTCCATTAGTTTCTGAGAAGTCTTTTCCCCCGAGTCCGGTCCCTGAAGTGGGAAAGGAGGGAGAGGAGCCCCTCTCACCAATACTGGCAACACCTGAACAGGCTGCTCTGTCTGAGGTAGAAAGAGAGGAAAACGAGTCTGTTTCTACTGACTCTGCCTTCGTATCAGAGTACTCCGTCCCACAGGATCTGAACTATGAAGCAGAGAAGCGAGAAGCCGCGTCGTCTCCTGCAGCCAATGGAAAAACCGTATCCGAGCATGACATTTTGTCAGAGGAGAGCGAGGAGTCGGAGCCTGAGTCTCCAGCATCGGGCTCTGTCTCTGAACACTCCTCCGTGCCATCCTCCACTGAGAAGCCCTCTGAATCCCAGCCACCGCTGCTCTCAGCGGCTCCATCTCAACAGATGGGCCTGTCTGCAGAAGAGGCCTCGGAAAATGGCCACTGCTCACCAGATTCTGAATCTGCATCTCCGCAGGGAACGATTGAGCGGCAGTCTTCATTACCATCAAAAGGTGCTTCTGAGCGCGTGATTCTGTCGGAAGAGGCGGTGGAAGACGCTGGATTGTGTTCCTCCAGTGTGGCCTCGGCCTCTGCACAGTCTCCTTCAGCGCCCACAAATGAGCCAGCTACAGAATCCCGGCCTCCGCCATTCTCAGCAGTTACGTCGGAACACACCATTCTGTCTGTGGAAGAGGCCTCGGCGGAAAGTGGATGTTACGCACCTGACTCCACCTTGGCCTCCCAACATGCAGTTCCACCAATGGTGACACAAGAAGCCACAGAGCTAGTAACTGATGATACGTCCTCAGTGAAATCAGAAGTTGCTTCTGAGCACTCAGTTCTTCCAGAAGGAGAGGAGAAACACCTTGGGCCTCATCTCCCAGATGTGGCCTCTGTGGCTGACCACTCTCTCCCTCCATGTACAACCGAGGTGACGTCTGAATGCCAGGCCCTGCCATTTCCAGACACGCCATCTGAACATGTGGTCAGACCGTCGGAAGAGACCACTGAACTGGATCGCTATACACCCTCGCCCACCTCTGCTTCTGAGTTTTCGGTACCACCGTATGCAACACCAGAGTTACAGGAGGAAGACGTTGAGCACCGTTCCCTTTTACATCTAAAAGGTGCCACCTCACCTGTAAGCTTCTCAGAGGAAGATCAGGAAGACATGGAAGCCTTTTCCCCAGATTCAGCATTTGTGTCAGAATTCTCATTTCCACCCTATGCAAGCCAGGACGTGGGGAAAAGAGAACTTCAGAGTGACTCTCCAGTGTGTCTGACATCTCCCTCTGAACACACTCTTTTCTCAGATGAAGACACCGAGGAAGCCGAGCTTTTTTCTCCAGACTCAGCATCACAGGTCTCTGTCCCACCGTACAGAATTCCAGAAGCAAATAAAAGAGAAATTGAGTCTGATGAGCTGTTAACTGCAATGTCTGCTTCAAAATATTCTAGCTTTTCAGAAGCAGACGAAGAAACAAATCCACCAACAGTCACTACACCGGTACCTGAGCACCTCAGTTCATCTCAAAAGCAAAATGCTGAGCCTTCTTCACTGTCTGCCCCTCAAGACTTGAGCCTGCTGTCTTCAGCAAATAACACAGAGAAAAGAGAAAGTAAGTCAGATACCCAGACAACCTCCATGTCTGTATCTGAATATCTCATTTCATTACAGAAGCAAAGAACACAACTGTATTTAGAGCAGGAAGCAGAAGACGTGAGCCCACTGTGCTTGTCCAGTGCATCTGACACGGGAGAAACTACAGTCAGTCCATCAGTAATCTCAGCGTCTCCTTCTTTACCCACACAGTCAGCCACAGAAAAGGCAGAAAACAACTCTGCAGCTCAGTCTTCAGTGTCACCTGACTCTGTCCATGCAATGAAGAAAGAACAAAAGCACAAGGCATCACTCATTCCCAGAGCAGAAGGTGAACAGATGGATGTGTTAAAAGTTCAGAGTAAGGAAGAAAGCATGCCTGAATCTCAACAAGCCGCTGCACGTGCATCACGGGATCAAGACATGGCATCTCTGCCTCCAAATGTTCCAGGGTCTGGAAAGAAATATTCAGCTGAGCCTATTTTGGTAGATGAGCCACAGAAAGATGTCAAAGACGATTTAGCTTTGACTGTGACTTCTGAACAAGAGCAAAGAATGTTGTCAGAGGGTAAGCCTTCAGTAAGAAAACCATCGTCAACTCTAAAGGAAACATCTTTATCTGAACCTGAGATTTTGTTAGCAGAGAAAACAGAAATGAAGCCTGATTCTAAAGTCCCAGGTGAATCTGGAGCACCACTTACAGATTCAGCTTCCTCAGGAAGGGAGAAGGACATTACTCAGGAACCACCTGCACCAGAAAATTCAGATTTATCAGAAGAAATAAAGACGGTCATTGAACCCAGCTTGCTAATAACCACATCAATAATTAAACAGGACTCAAGCTTGACCAAATTAGCAAGAGAAGAAATGCCAACAGATTCATCTTTTACTACCTCTCTGGAATACCCAGTCTTAGCAAAAGCAGGAAAGAATGAATTTGATAGTGGTTTGCCATCCGTGGCAACATCTGCAGGTGAGCATTCAGTTTTCAAAGAAGAAGAAAAAGTAACATGGAAAGGCAGCTCGTCTCCCTTTGAAACCGCTGCCACCCAACAGTCAGCTTGGCCAGAAGTAGAGCCGGAGATTAAATCTGACTTGCCTCCCAGTGTAGCTTCTATGTCAGAACATTCTATGTTGCCAAAGGTAGATTCTGAAAAAGTTAAACCTGAGTTGCCAATAAGTAAAACACTGTCTTCTCAGCATCCAGAGGTATTTAACGAGGCAAAGGTGGAAAATGACCAAGGTCGTCCCATTTCTAGGGCCCCTGATGCTGAACGTTTCGTTTTATCACAGGGTTCTGTGTCTGCCTCAGAGGTGTCAGGACCTGAGCATATACTTTCCGTCAACCTAGATGGTGAGATGAAGGAAAAGGAAATAGAACTTCCCTCCTCTCAAAATGTTTCTTCCACACCCAAACTTGCAGTTGCAAGTGGCAAAAATGAGAGACTGGCAAGTTCTTCTCCTGAGTTGGAAAACAGTGTGTCAGAAGATCTAGCTCCACCATTACTGACCCTCAGTGGTGATAAGAACAAACAGGCAGTGGAAACGGCAGAGACTAAGGAGACACCGATGAAAGAGGACTTCATTGCTCCAAAGGAGGAAAAGAGGGTGCTGGAGAAACCAGAACGAGATCTGGCAAGTCATCATGAAGAAAAACAACCAGAAGGCGTGCCGTGGAGTGTCTCTGGTCTCAGTGATCTGATGGCAGAGCGACCCCGGCCTGCTTTGCCAGATGAAGAGCATGCAGATCAAACCAGAAAGCCAGTCCTGCCACATTCTGCTAAAGAGTCTCCTTTATCATTACAAGGACTAGCGCCTACCATCGATACTTCCAGTAGTAATGGGGAGACCTCGTTAGCTAACACTTTGGAAGAAACAAAGTTGGCCTCCAAACAAAAATCTGAAGTTTCTGCTGGAAATATAGAGAGAAATGAAGTGCAGGAGAAGGAGGTCCATTCTTTGGGGGAGAGTGAAAGCTTGATATTGGAGAAAACAATATCAGAACCTTCCAGGCCTTGCAAAGAAGAGGGTCAGGGAGAAAGCAGACTACCACCTGAAAGCATCCTTCAGAAGGCAGCAGGACAGGTCAAATCAGAAATGATCCCCCCTACTTTCAAAGTGGCCCATTTCCTTACTGAAAGTGGGAAATCTTCAGTGGACAGTGAAGAAGAGGCTGACGAGAGTATAGCTCCTGTTTCTGAAGCAAAGCCATCAGCAGAATCAAAAGTGCAGTTAAAGGTTGCAGATGATGCTGAGCAGAGAAGGAAACCAGCCTCTGAAGAGAAATCACTTCTATCAGTAAAGCCCCGGTCCTCAACTGGTACGGAAACTCCATCCTCAGAGTCACCCGAAGAGATGCAAAAGGCATCTAACCAACAAAAAGCGGTTACACAAAGCCTTCCTGAGGAAAAGGGAAAGAAAGGCATTTCATCTTTTACATCATGGATGTCCAGTTTGTTTTTTGGATCAAACATTCCTGATAATAAAGTTGCCGGAAAAGAAGATTCAGAAGTTCAGCCAAGTCTAACTGTAGAAAAAGTAGTAACAAGGATAGAGCCTACAAGTACAACTCCAGCTGACTTTACTGCAGCTGAGAAACCAACGGATCATCTAACACCAGAGACAAAACTTTACATGGCCAGGGAATCTGGAGGTATTTCTGTTACATATGATGAAAATGAAGACTCTAAAGTAAAACAAACCTCTCTGACAGATGTTTCATCACAGTCAAAATCCAATTTTGAGATGTCTAATGACAATTATAGGAAGCAAGAAATCCTAGGCAATTCCAAAGAATCAGATCTAAACTCAGTCGTTACTTCAGCTAGTGGCGAAATACATCTTGGGACTCAGTCCATTCTTGAAGAAGCCAAAAATGCCATCCCTCTTCATGTCAATAATACTCAGATAACCCAGGAGCCAGAAACTTCTGCACTGAAATGGAATATTTCTGTTCTTAAGGAAGAGCCAAGAAGAGATCAAAAAGAAAAATCACTCCTGTCACTTGATGTAGTAGAGAAGGTGCCCCAGGAGCCTAAGTCAGCTCCACTGAGCCTCACAAGTACAACACTCATGAAGGAATCTGTGGAACCAGAGTCAATAATTTTGCCAGTAGAAGAATCTAAAGACAAGATAACTGATCTTGGCAAAGGCCAACTTCAGAAAGAAATTCCAAAGCTGACTTCCTTGAAAATGCCTGAAGAAGAGATAGAATTCAGCTCTGTGAGCCCACTGAAGAAGGAAGATAACTGGGAAACTCCACTTTCCTCCTTAGCAGAAAAGAAGGTGCTGGCAGAAAACCAAGAAACGGTGACCCCATTAGAGCTTCGAGAAAGTGATGAAATCGAGCAGGTACAGGTTGCACGTGGACTGGCTCCTATTTCGCTTGAAGAATCTAAAGATGCTGCTCTGTTTCGGCAGCTCTGTCAAAATGAAGACCACAAGGAAAGGCACACAATTACCAAGGAGGAGGAAGGAGAAGAAAAGGAAGAGCAATCAGCAGTGTTTTCAGAAGGAAAGAAGCACCAGGAAACGTATCCTTGTTCTGTGAATGCAGCCAGACCGATGCCTGGTGAATCAGCTATGTCTGTAGGTCATGACGTAGGTGACACCCAATCATTATCAGTAGTTGAAAGCACTCCCGATACTGGAAACTCAGAAGCCGTGATCTCCGAGGCTTACCCCAAAATTAAGGCACTGGACACTCAATCAGTGAAAGAAAATAATACATTGGTGGAGAAATCCAAGACTTTTATCCCAGCGGATCATCTTTGTCATAAGGACAGAGGTGACCAAGCTTTACTTAAGGAAGGGAATCTGGTATTGGAAAATGTAGGTAGGGATGTGGTGAGTCACATGGAAAGAAAGGGACAGGTTACAATAGTAGAACCATCAAAAGGTGGTTCATCAGACATCACAAAAGAAAGTCTGAAACAAGAGTCTCTGGATAAAGAATCTGGAAAAACTTCAAGACATCTTTTTGTTGAAGCAGAGAGCTTAGAAACACCACCAGATTTGGTGTCAACTGTGAAACCACAGACACTTGTTTCAGGAACTTCTCCAGCGATTAGTGCAGCAAAGAACCAAGAAAGGTCATGGTCAGAATTGACTCCAGAGAGGCATACAGTCTATACCATTCAAACTTCTAAGGATCAGACACCTGAAATACCCAGACAGTCTGTTGTTATTTCAAAGCACCATTTGGAGGCTGTAGAAGATGCAGATATACAGGAACCATGTTCTTCACCGCATAGCAACTATGCTCAATTCATAGCTAGCGCATCAACAACTAGCGCCGATCAGACTGGAAACACAGCTCTGGAGCCTGAAGACACATATGAAAGAGAGAAGGGATTTACAGTGACCAGTAAGCCAGCCAGACTGACTGAAGATCAAAAGAGTGCCTTCAGCATCATTTCTGAAGGTTGTGAGATATTAAATATTCATGCTCCTGCATTCATTTCTTCCATTGACCAGGAAGAAAGTGAACAATTGCAAGAGAAACTAGAATATTTGGAAGAGAAATCATCATTGAGAAACAGACCACTCCATGATAATGGTGAGGCAGTTGCTTATGACAAAACACTCAAGACTCAGCTAGGAGACCCTAATAAAAAAGTTGTGTCACCAGAAGGAGACAGACACAAGGTAGGTCACAACATACAAGAGGAGATAGTCACCACTCCAGAAACTGATGAGCTAGCCTCTACTGAGCCTACAGTACCCAGTGAAGAAGACTATTTCGAAAAATACACATTGATAGATTATAACATCTCCCCAGTACCAGAAAAACAGAAAACCCCATGGAAGTCAAGTATTGAAGCAGAACTCTCCAAAGAACTTTCGGAAGAAGCTATCTCATTTTCAGAAAGTACAGAAGAAAGTGCCCTAGAACGTGAATACAAGTTGGTAAAATTAGATGAACATTTTTATGGAGTGGAAAAGGACCAGAACAAATTATCTCACCCAGAGAACCAAAAGTTTTTGGATATCCAGAAGCCCGCCGACAGAGCTGCATCACAAGGTGTACACAGAGACGTGGACTCAAAGTCCCCTGGGATGCCTTTGTTCAATGAAGAAGAAGGAGTTCTGACACCAACCCAGATATTTCCCACCACAGTTAAAGCCGCTCATCCTGAACTCCTAGAGGAGCCACCTGCACTCACATTTCTCTACAGGGACCTGTACGAAGATGCCGTTGGAGAGAAACAGAAGGAAGGTGACACAGTGTCTGAAGGTGGCGACAGTGTGAATTCAGAGGCATCGTTTCCCCACAGAAATTCCGACACTGAGGATGGAACAGGGCTATATTTTGAGAAGTACATCCTCAAAGATGACATTCTTCATGATGTATCTATACCTCAAAAGGACCAACAGCAAGGTCTGGAAGCAAAAGCAGTTGGCAAGGATGATTCATACCAACCAATAGTTGCAGAAGGGGAAGTTTGGGGTAGGGGTAGGTTTGGAACTATTTGGGGGGACAAGAGTCTGGGAGAAGATCAGAAAGCTATTTCCAGGGAAGGAGAACCTGCAGGCCAGGCGGAGACCCTTGGCAGTGAAGCTCAGCAGAAGAAAGCTCCCATCACTGAAGAAGTCACGATAGCTACCCAGAAGATCAGCTATGCGATTCCATTTAGAGATACCCATCATGTCTTGGAGAGGGTAGATGACACTAGCAATCAGAATAATGAAGCAGGAAACGCAAGTCCAGAGGAGAATCTAAATGTCCCTGTCCAGGTGTCCTTCCCAGAGGGAGAATTTGCACCAGGAGCAGCTTGTATTCAAGAAACAATGCAAAAGAAATCAGAAGTAGCCATCTCACCTGAGCCAAGTGAAGAGAGGCTCCGTAATAGTCCGATTCAGGATGAGTATGAATTTGCTGAGTCCCTGAATTACGAAGTGGTTACTCAAGACCTAGCAGAGGAACGGAACTCTGTAGCTATGCCTGAAAATGTGTTATGGCAAGAAAAGGAAGCCTTTGAACACACCAGCGACCATGAGTTTGTGAGTAAGGCAGAGCAAAGCATGTCTGCGGAACAGAAAGAACTGGACACAGAGAGAACACAAGACCAGCTATCATCAGAGTTAGCAACAAAAAAGCAAGAAGAAAAGGAGTCCAAGAGGTCCCAGGTCGACACATATTGCTACACTTGCAAAAGCCCGATTTCTGCTGTGGACAAAGGATCTGGCCTCCATAAAGACCATGAGGTTTCAACACTTGATGCAGCCATCAGTGCTATCAAGGTAAAGAGATTTTAATATGATTGATTTGTCTATTATTGGATAGAGACAGAGAGAAAATGAGAGGGCAGGGGGAGATAGAGAGGGGGAGAGACAGAGAGACACCTGCAGCCCTGCTTTACCACTCATGAAGCTTTCCCCCTGCAGGTGGGAACAAGGGGCTTGAACCTGGGTCCTTGTGCACTGTAATGTGTGCACTTAACCAGGTGTGCCACCACCTGGTCCCCAGTAAATAGATTTTAACACACACACACACACACACACACACACACACACACACACACACACACACAATATCTCCATTCTTTTCATACTTCCTTGGTTTAAAAATGACCAGCCTTTGTTATATTCATCTTTAGGCATAATGGTCTGAAAGTAAACAAAAAGTATTTTCCTCTGTGTCAAAGAATATTTCCCTAAGTGCTTAGTGAAGATCAATATGACAGACACTTCTTGGAAATACACTATAAGTCTAGGTTCTGGAGTATGACACAGAACTTTACAAACATATACACACACACACATTCTTCCCTCTCAGATTCTGACTGTCTCTATCCAATAAATATATATTTAAAAAAAGAAAAGAAAAAGAAAGAAAAATATATATCATACAGTTGTATGCACTAGACTTTTATGCCTGAAGGCTGGAGTTCCCAGGTTCTGTCCTTGGCACCACAATGTACCAGAGCTAAGCAGTGCTCTGACCTATCTCATTAAAACAGAATAAATACATCTTTTGAAAAAGAGATTCTCCGCTACCTTTCAGTTGCTTTCTAATTAGAACCTCTATTCTTTAAATTCAAAAAAATTTTGATCAATAGTAGGTTACAAGATTATGAGATTACAGTGTATAATTCCACAACATACCTACCACTGAAGTTCTGGATCCCTACATTCCCATCTTCCAAAGATAACCACCAGAGTTCTCACACTTCTTACAGTTTGCTTCCTTCTGGTTTTTTTCTTTCTTTTTTTTTTTTCCCAAGTTCCTGTGTGTCGGATTTCTAGATTCCACATATGAGTGAAACTATCTGGTAGCTGTCTTCTATTTCTTTACTTATTTTACTAAGCACGATCACCTCCAATTCCATCCATTTTTGCCCTAAAGGACACAGTATGTTTTTTTGATTGCAGAGTAATATTTTATGGAATGAAAAAATATCTGTCCCATAACTTCTTTAGCCAGTCATCTGATGCTAGGCGTCTAGGCTGCTTCTACTCATTGGCTATTGTAATGTGGCTCTGAACTTAGAGGTACTGCTCCTAAGTAGTGCTTGAGTGTCCACTGAGTAAATGCCTAAGAGTGGCATTGTGAGATCATAAGGCACTTCCTTTTCTGCTTAAGGGCGGCCCAGACAGTCTCCCAAAGGGGCTGCACTAGTTTGCTGCCCCACCAGCAGTGGAACAGAGGAACTTCCCCTCTTATGAAGTCAATCTACCTCCCCTCCTCTAGCGAGAATGCCGTTAAAGTGCAAAGTGACAAGAGCTGAACTCGTGCTGTATCCTGGCACTGTTAAGTTTCTTTTCGTGTAATCCTCATGATAGTCATGTCACTGTCATCAACTCGAAAAGGATGAAGTGGGCGTGGGTAGTTTGAAGTGATTTCCCCAAGGTCGTGGAGGACATCCGGGCTAGGTATCCAAGCTTGTCTGACGCCAGAACTCCTGCAGTAGTCTGTGTATCTGCTCTGTTCATCCCACTGCCTTGCTAGTTTTATAGTTTATAGAGATAGTTTATAGTTGCTAGTTTATAGGTGTATAGAGATAGTTTTATCTCTCCAGGGTGAAATTTAGATGAAAACTTGACCTGGTCAATTTTGGTAAGGCTGGGAAAGGATAAAGACATTTCTTGTAAGAAATGTCAGACATAAAAGTGCATTAGCGTCTTCAAAATGTGTCCTTTTCTTGGATGGCATTTAAAAAAAATATTGGAGCCTTGGACATGTATGATTTCATCACTACCAGGGTGACTTTTTGATAATTTTATGTCAGGTCGAGGTAGAGAGCGAGAGCGAGAGAGAGAGAGAGAGAGAGAGAGAGAGACACCCCACAACACTGTCGAGTTTCTTTTGGTTATATGTCCCCTGGCATGCTGGGCTTCACATCCAGTGTCTCCCACATGATTATCTCACACAAGCTTCACCAGGTAACTTGTCCCCTAGCCCCAACACTTACTTTTATGAACTAACAGCTAATGGACACTGTCAGCAGAAAAATACTAGATTTTTTTTTTCAAGTTGGTGCAAATGTGAAGACACCTCAGAGGCATGTTGGATCCATTTAGTATGACAGCCTGCTGTCTTAGGAGAGAGACAGACTATATAAAGTGAAGCCTTACTACAGAGAAGGAAAAAAAAATTCAAATCCAGAGTTTACTAAAACAATTCTATTTTGAACTCACCAACTTACCAAGAGAAGTGTAAGAAAATAAGCCTTCTTTTTGACTATTCTTACTAATAAGACCTTTCTGTTTACCATATAGTTGTAATGCTAGTATCAATTTAGGCAAAACAGCTAAGAAAATGCAGATCGAATTTCTTAGGGAGCATGGTTTAGATCGTAAATCTCTCCCAAGCATTCTAAATTTGCAAGGAAATTGAAACTCATTGTAAGGAAATTGGAACTCACTGCTCCAAGTTCTTTTTTCAAACAATACAGATTAAGAGCATCTCAATTCTCATCTTCAGGTTCAACTGGCTGGATTTCTAGAAAACTTACAAGAGAAGTCTTTGAGGATTGAAGCCTTTGTTAGTGAGATCGAATCCTTTTTCCATACTGTTGAGGTAAGTTGCTGGGTCCCTTTGGTTTGAACCTGGTTTTCTCACGGTATCCCAAATATTGACTCTTAGTGAAAGGGCTCTGTGTGTGCATATGTGGTTTGCTGTTGCTGGTTTTGATCCATGAAAAGTGAGTGAAATGTCCTTCAAATCTTCCATGTAATCATTGGTGAAGACAGTCAGAAATCAAGAGGGAAGTGGGTGATAGAGAGGAAGAGAGACAGAGAGACACCTGCAGCCCTGCTTCACCACTCACAAAGCTTTCCCCCTGCAGGTGGGGACTGGGGGCTTGAACCTGGGTCCTTGCGCATTGTAAGGTGTACACTCAACCAGGTGTGCCACCACCTTGCTCCATGAGATTGCTTTCTAAGGATAAATGGCTTGCCCTTAAAAATGCACACACACTTCCTGGGCACTTAGTATCATAGGGCAAATACTTTATGTGTCTAATTTAATTGAACCTTCACAACAAACCCACAAGACAGGTATTATTATTACTCTCGTATTATAAAGAAGAAACTAAGACTTAAGTGTTAAATGTAGCCAGGGTCATAGACAATTGGGAGGCAAGATTTAATTTAATTTAATTTAATTGTTTGTTTGTTTAACTGGAGCCTCACATGTGAGTTATTTCATCATTCGACCTTTTTTTTTTTTTTCATTTTCACTTAGAGAGAAATGGAGGGAGGTGGGACACCACAGCCCTTGAACTTCCTCTGTTGTCATAGTTCCTTCTATGTGATGCTGGGGCTTGAACCCAGGTCATTGGCATGGTTATGCAGGCATCCCACACAACAAGCTAACCTTCCAACCCCAGAGCCATAATTTTGATTCAGGTTTGAATTTTTACTTGCTCCACCATCCTACCTATCATGGGGCTAGCATTACAAAAATGTGTTATCACTGCTCAGTGTCCGTGCCCAGGACAAATGAGTGTCTGTCATGGCAACAAGTCTTTGATGAGTTCATGCCCCCTTGACTGCTGGTCCTCTCCCCAGACAGAGAAGGGAGTGGACAGGAATATTCTCCTACCCAAGTACTAACCAAGCCCGACCCTGCTTTGTTTCTGAGATCAGATGAGATTGGGTGTGTTCAGGGTGGTAGGGCTGTAGACGGATAGGAATGTTTTCTTTTAAAATACATACACATATCTGTTATTGGATAGAGACAGAGAGAAACTGAGAGGGGAAGGGGAGATCAGGAGGGAGAGAGACAGAGAGACACCTGCAGTCCTGCTTCACCACTCATGAAGCTTTCCCCCTGCAGGTGGGGACCAGGGGGTTGAACCCAGGTCCTTGCACACTCAACAGGTGCGCCACCACCTGGCCCCCAGGAATCTTGTGGGGTATCTTCACTCATCCATTAGGACTGACAGAGGACTCAAGGCTGCATGTCCTAGTGGACTTCTTAGAGGTCTGCCAACTGCGGTAGATGAGTTTACATCTGGGAGTTATTTTTGGTGCATATCCCAAAGTATCCCCTTTAGATAAAAAGTGATCTCCTCACTTCATCACACACCCTGCTAGTGAGGACAGCTTATCATCTGGCTTTGCTCAGATGTTCAGTACAGCTTCTCCTGCTGCAGGGCAGTGCTCCCTCCCTGGAGAACACTTGTGAGTATAGGACCTTTTCTGATATTCTAGCTGTTTCCTGCAGCCCCAGTCTCTGTCACACCAGGATCTGAGTGGAGTGGTGAGTGGGGCCCTAAGCCCTCACCAGTACCTGAAAGCCACAGGTGCTCAGCACTGTGATGCCCTTCGCAGGTTGGTGGCCAAGACTTCTATCCAAATACACTTCTATGTGTGCGATTCATCACTGGAACCCTTCTTGGTAATACTCTTGGGATAAATTCTATTACAAAAGACATCCAGGCAGAGTCATCTGGAAATTTGCACTATGCCAATTTGTGATTTTCTTTCTTAAAAACATCTTTAATTGATTTATTTTGGATAGTAACAGAATTTGAGAAAGAGGGAGAGAGAGAAAGAGAGAGAGAGAGAGAGAGAGAGAATATGAATCAGAGTATTTCTCTGGCACATAGGATACCAAGCATTGACTCGCAACCTCATGCTTGAAAATCTAACACTTTAGCCACTGCACCACCTCCTAGGGTCCATGTCTTTTTTTTTTTTTTTTTTTTTTTTTTTTTATCAGGGAGCCAGGGGTCAGTTCTTTAAAAGGCTGGTGTTTCTCCTTTAAAAGAAAATAAGAGGACAAGCATTTGTTTCCCCCTTTCCATTAGAAGTGCTTGTTTATGTTTTAGGAAAACTGTCGTAAAAATGAGAAGAGGCTGGAAGAACAGAATGAAGAAATGACGAAGAAGGTTTTAGCACAGTATGATGAGAAAGCCCAGAGCTTCGAGGAAGTGAAGAAAAAGAAGATGGAGTTCCTGCATGACCAGATGGTCCACTTTCTGCGGAGCATGGACACTGCCAAGGACACCCTGGAGACCATCGTGCGAGAAGCAGAGGAGCTCGATGAGACCGTTTTCCTGACGGTAAGCGGCCAGTAAAGCAGACCCAAGCACCTTTGACCCAGGTCTACCCTTAAAAGTCCGTCTTTCTGTGACCCCTGAGATCATTTCTATCTCCCCGTAGAATCTGTGTGATTGTGACCTTTAAAAAGGATGAGGGGTGCTTGTATACAGGACCCAACCAATCCTTCAAGTTGTCTAACACCTGCATCTAGCTCCAAGGGCCACAGCCCTGTCCATTCTGTCACATCATGCCGGGCACCTTTAAGAGGGAGAGAAGCGGTGGGAGGGGGCACCTTGTTGAGCGCACATGTCACAGTGCGCAAGGACCCGGCTTCAAGCCCCCAGGTCCCCAGCTGCAGGGAGAAAGCTTCACAAATGGTGAAGCAGGGCTGCAGGTGTCTCTCTGTCTCTCTCCCTCTCTATCATCCTCTTCTGCCTCAGTTTCGGGTTGTCTCTATCCAATAAATGAAGATGAAACTTAAAAACAAAAAGAGGGAGAGCTGGCGGTCTGGAAAGCTCATTTCTGTCCACCCGATTTTCTGGCACCTGGTACCTCCCTTTTGGCCCCTGGGCCTGTCCTGTTCACCCCTTCTGCATAGCCGCTAGTGACAGCTGGTGGAGACCATTCTTTCTGAGACTCCAAGTGACTGAGAGGATGTTCAGGATGGAAAGGAATGTATCATCACAGGAAACATTTTTTTTTTTTTTTAACCAACGGGCTTCTACTGGACTGAACCTTTTCATTTAAGCAAGTGTTTTGTGACTAGGTTGCTTTGCATTAGTACCACTCAGCATTTTGTGCTCTCAGTTCCATAATCCTTTCAGTAAAGTACTGGTTCTCTATGGAGTCTGGATTAGCCAAGTAGGATGGAAAAATTATTTTATAATATTTATTTATTCCCTTTTGTTGCCCTTGTTGGTTTTTTTTATTGTTGTTGCAGTTGTTATTGTTATTGATGTCACTGTTGTTGGATAGAACAGAGAGAAATGGAGAGAGGAGGGGAAGACAGAGAGGGCGAGAGAAAGACAGACACCTGCAGACCTGCTTCACCACATATGAAGTGATTCCCATGCAGGTGGGGAGCTGGGGGCTTGAACCGGAATCCTTACGCCGGTCCTTGTGCTTGGCGTCACATGCGCTTAACCCGCTGCGCTACCGCCCAACTCCCTCTTAGTAAATTTTTAAAAATATTTATTTATTTATTTATTTTCCCTTTTTGTTTCCCTCATTGTTTTTTTATTGCTGTTGTAGTTATTATTGTTGTTATTGATGTCGTTGATGTTGGATAGCACAGAGAGAAATGGAGAGAGGAAGGCAGAGAAGGGGGAAGAAAGACAGACACCTGCAGACCTGCTTCACTGCCTGTGAAGAGACTCCCCTGCAGGTGGGGAGCCAGGGACTTGGACCAGGGTCCTTAAGCTGGTCCTTGTGCTTTGTGCCACCTGCGCTTAACCTGCTGCACTACCGCCCGACTCCCGAAAAAAAAATTTTTAAGGCTTAAAATGTATTTTAATATATTCATGTTGCATTACTATCCCACTATCTCAGAAAAACTCCAAAGATATTGGTAGCAGATCAGACACAGTACCAACACAAAATGTACAGCATAACTATTTAAGATCAGCCAGCCAGCAGCACACCTGGTTAAGCTTATACATTACAGTGCATGAGGACCCATGGTCAAGCCCTTGGTCCCCACCTGCAGGGGGAAAGCTTCAGGTGTCTCTCTGTCTCTTTCCCTCTCTATCTCCCCCTCTCTTCTCAATTTTTCTCTGTCTTTATCCAATAGTAAATAAATGAATTAAATTTTTGTTAAAAAAAAAAAAAGCTGGGCTAAGAACTCCTGTCTGGTATTAGCATACATGGAGAGGTTTCCTCTGAGGCAATCCTAAACCTGACTGTCAAAGCCAAAGAAAATGCCACTTTTTTTTTGTTGAGTGGGGCCTTCCTTTCAAAGGCTGTGAAGCCTTGTTCTGGAGACAAGGTAAGGCAAACCAAGATCATTAAGACTCTTTGGAAAAAGGGAAATGGACAAGATAAAGGGGCATTGGGGTCCCGGGGTGTCTCCTAGCCATTAACACCAATCAGGGGGAGATGGAAGGCATGCTAAAGACTAGACTATAAGCATTAACATCACAATCAAATAGAAATTTAAAAAGGCCATTGTAGACTTTTCATGTGCCTTTTGGGACACTTCCCAGCAGGTACATTTGGACAAGGCTGGCATGGATGGCCATCCTCAAATGAAATGAACACCATTCGGTTGCTTTAGGTTAAATTAAAACAAAGCTATTGTTTTCTTAAATTTAAATGAGGCACCACTTATGAAATATAACCTTCATAAACTGCTTTGTGGGCAGGGGAGATAACATAATGGTTATGCAAAGAGACTCTTGTGCCTGAGGCTTTTGAAGTCCCTACATCATCCTAAGCCAGAGCTGAGCACTGCTCTGGTTAAAAAAAAAAAACAAAAAAAAAAAAAAAACACGCACCCACACACACACACACACAACAACAACAAAACCAAAGTAACTGCTTTGTGTTTCCTAAGAATCTCTGTTTCATAAGTGTTTCTTCTCTCTAGAAGAACAAATTGTAAAAATGAAAGTTTTCTTTTTTAATTTTCTTGTAAGAGTAATATACATTTTAGGAAATTGGGAAAATGCAGAAAAATACAAAAAGGTACCACCCAGAGATGTAACTACTGATTACAGTTTTGGCATATGTGCCATACTGGACACATTTAAGTCATTTTTTTCTTGCATCAGAGAATTCTGTTCTGGAAGCAAAGCCAGTTGTTAGTGTCCTGGGTGAAGTCTAAGGGCTTTAAAGGAGACCAGAGAAGTGGGAATTGGGTCCTTTCCTTCCAGCCCAGAGCCCACCTTCCTCAATGCTTTTGAAATCATTTCTCTGCTGCCCTGAGCTGACACCGCCTGAAAGAAAAGGACTCAGGGAAAGCTTCTTCTGCTTCTAGCGTTTGCCCTTCTTCCGTAGCCAGTCAACAGCGTCAGGTTGAGCCTGATGTCAAGTTTCGAGACCTCCTTTGAATCTGGAGAGGTGGCAGTCGTTGACTATGTGGGTCATAGTCTGTCTGGAGCCGCAGGGGCAGTTCGGGTCGTCTCTGGCTCCCCAGCGATGGAACATAGCGGCGCACCGGCCATGGCCTGTTCGATAGCGATTGAGGAGGGCCCAATCATAACGTGCTAGGTCAAAGCCGGGTTGATGCTCACAGGGGTCTGTGATGAGGTGTTTGTTCTTGACCTCAGCTGACTGCCAGCTCTGTTTCCAAGAGTCTGGAACAGAGAAGGTCAGTGTAGGCCTAGGGGACCAGATTGGGTGACGAGACGTCAAGCGTTGGACAGGGGAAAGCTGAGGACAGGTGACTCTAGGCAGGCTTAATCTTAACTCTCTTGGTTGGTTTTCCTCTTTGATGCTAATTGTTTTTTCTTTTCTTCCCTTCTCCCCCCTCTCCCCCATTCTTTCTCTCTCCTCCTTCCGTCCTAAGTCCTTTGAAGAAATCAATGAAAGGTATATAGACACGGCACGTTGTGGTGGTGAATGGAACTAGCATGTCTGGATGTTTTCTTTGTAATGTTTGATGCTTTGTAGGAAATGAGCTGCCAGTTAAAAACTACATACATTTAGCAAGCTACTAGGTTTTCACTTTTAGACACAGTGCTTGTACAGGCAAAATGACAGCTTTAAAAGAAAATTGCATGAGCTTTAGTTAAATAACAATTATCATGTAGATTTTTAACTGCCTCCTGGAGATATCTTCTGTGTTTTCAACCTCATCTGGGCCATCTCTCCTGTCACTGCATAGAGAACATCACACAGACGCTTAGACTGATTGGTTAAATAGGAATACTTGAAAGAAACGTTCCTATCTGCCTTAAGTAATTTTATGACTTACATAATCTGAAATGGGAGGTTCTCACATCCTCTCTACAAAAGATAGGCTTATTTCTGCTTAGCCAACTTAGACAAATCTTCCTCTTTATATTTCTTTTGGTTTTGGCACTGACTATGAGAGAAATAATCCATTCTTTCAAAAGAGAAAATGCTCAGCATGTAATTAGAGCATGTTGTCTATAAAACTCTGACATCTGATTCACACGCATCATTTGGAGCATCTGATAAGGAGTTGTTCACACGGATCTACATTTTGCTCCATATCAAAACTCGAGGTCTAGTGGTTGAGATTAACGTTCTTTGGGGCTGGGTAGTGGTGCACCTGATTGAGCACATATGTGACACTGCACAAAAAGACCCGGGTTCTAGCCCCTGGTCCCCACCTACAGGGGGAAAGCTTTGTGAGTGTTGAAGCAGTGCTGCAGGTGTCTCTCTGTCTCTCTTCCTGTCTATATCCCCCTACCCTCTCAATTTCTGGCTGTCTCTATCCAATAAATAAATAAAGACAATAAAAAATTAAAAGAAGTGATTAATGTTCTTCTTAAATCATTTTTATAAATCCCTAAAATTGGAAATATCATCTTCAGTTTATTTCAGTACAAAGTTGTGCAGTAGTATAAGCTGTGATCACAAAATAACAAAGTTTATATTTGTGATATGTTAAAATAGAGAAAAAACGAGTTTGGCTTTACAAGTTATTCTTTCAGATAATGAAACAGCACCGATAAATCCTGCTATCTAAAAAAAAAAAATCAGTTCAACAGACTACTGTCATTAGGTACTATAAAAAATGTATATGACCATTGGCACTAGTCAGGGAAAACCTTATTACCCTGACTTTGTTACAAATGGAATTACCAGGGAAGCTTTAAAAAAATGTTGGCATGGTCCAGGAGGTGGCGCAGTGGTTAAAGCACTGGGCTCTCAAGCATGAGGTCCAGAGTTTGATCTCTGGCAGCACATGTACCAGAGTGACGTCTGGTTCTTTTACTCTCTTCTCCTACCTTTCTAATAAATAAATAAATAATCTTAAAAAAATGTCAGCATCTACCAGGGAGCCAGCCGTAGTGCACCACACTGTCTTACCCAAGGGCCCAGAGGTCCCAGGTTCAGTCCCTGCCACCACCATATGTCTGAGCTGAGATGCACTCTGATCCCTCCGTTTCTCATGAAAATAGGTAACTAAATATATCTTTTTAAAAAAATTTACTTATATTTAAAAAGTACTGATGTCTGAATCTTACCTTTGAGCTTCTGGTTTAATTGGTGTGGGCTGGACATGTTTGAAGCCCAGCACAGCAGATGATTCTAATACACAGATAGGGTCTGGAAGTTCTGGTTTGTAACCGTCTGTCTGCTCAAGGATCCTAAGGCCTTGAGGCTCAGAGCTACTGCAGGAGAATCCAGGCTAAGCCGAGGCATCCCCATGCCTGTCATCTCCCGCACAGCCATCCCACCCAAGCCTCGCTCCTAGCATTCCCCTCTATTTCAAACCATGCTCAGCCTTTCCGTAGCATGGATATTTCCTTTTGTCCCCAATACACGGCTTCCAGCGGCATTTCACATGCACTAGACAGTGCGGGCTGTGTCCTTGCCTACTTATATGCCAGGTCTTCTTGGAAGACGCTGGTTTGCCGGCAGCTTTGGTGACTGAAGCACTGAGAACTCTTGGATCTTCAAACTTGCTTCTGTATGTCTTCCTCTTCCCTAAATGTTCGACTATGAACTTGCTGATATGGATTGGTGTCCATGAAATACTAACTATGGTTTTCTTTGGTTTTGTGCTTGGACTTGCTCCTCTGCATGTCGCTTCATTAGTTCTGACTTCATTGCCTTGTTGACAATGCCAAATTTTTGCTAAAGCTGCATGTTATCTAAAGGAGGTTCTTCTTGGGATAACTGCTGTTTTTTTTCTTTTGTTTGTTTTTGTTTTTGTAAACACACAACAATAACAAGATCCAGGATTTGATGGAAAAATAATAGCATTTAAAGAAAACCCTGTTCAACTTGCACATATGTTCATAATACAGCGAACTTTGATTGTTGAATTAAGAAGAAGCCTTCTAGGGAATCAGGTGGTAGCACAGTGGGTTAAGTGCACATGGCGTGAGGTGCAAGGACCAGCAGCGTAAGGATCTCAGTTCGAGCCCCCGGCTTCCCACCTGCAGGGGAGGTCGCTTCACAAACAGTGAAGCAGGTCTGCTGGTGTCTGTCTTTCTCTCCTCCTCTCTGTCTTTCCCCTCCTCTCTCCATTTCTTTCTGTCCTATCCAACAATGACGACATCAATAACAACAACAATAATAACTACAGTAATAAAACAAGGGCAACAAAAGGGAATAAATAAATATTTAAAATAAGAAGCCTTTCATGTCCTCAATATCTGCTTCAAAGTCTCAGTGCTATGGGTGTTCCTTTCTATTAAAAGGTGCTAATTATCTTTTTTTTTTCAAAAAAAAAATTTTTTTTACTATCTTTATTTATTGGATAGAGACAGTCAGAAATTGAGAAGGAATTGGGATATATATATATATATATATATATATATATAGAGAGAGAGAGAGAGAGAGAGAGAGACCTGCAGCCCTGCTTCCCCACCCGTGAAGCTTTCCCTTTGTAGGTGGGGACTGGGGGTTCAAACCTGGGTCCTTGTGCACTGTAACACGTATGCACTCAACCAGGTGCACCACAACCTGACCCCCCTTTTTTTAAGGTTTGCTGCTGCTTCACCTTTTACATTGTCTCTCTAAAGGCGGTGCTTTATGCTGAATGATTTTTCCTCCCCTCAGCACTGAAAATGTTTAAAGAATGCTGCCAGGCATATTTCAATCCCAGATTTGCATAGTTTGAAAAAACACATTTGCTTAGAAAATGCTGTTCAGTTAAGAGGATGCGTTTCCCCTTCTATTTTGCTCTTCTGTGTTACAACAACAATGATAATAATAATAAAAATAGAAAGACAGTCATTGCAGGACCTGCTAGTAAAAAGATGCCTGCTTACTCTTATAATAAGATCGATTTTGAAAAATCGACAATTTTGCAGAAAGAAAAATTAACACATTTTCCTTGTGGGGTGTGCAGCCAGAATGTCTGAGCAGCAAAAGGCTCCCGTGGGAGCCCTGTGGTGGCGCACCCAGCTAGGAGCGCACAGTACAGAAAGGCCTCTGTTAGCCAGAAATGAATGCCGGGGACTCTGCCATCTTTGCTCGCTCACTGGGAGTCCGTGGTTTCCACCTTCTGCACCCCCCAAGCCTTCAGTTAGGCCCAGTTATTACCCCGTCCTAAAGTGCTGTGGGTCCTTCCATCCAACCTCGCTACACTTGGCTGACTCTGATCCTTCCTCAGACTCCCGACGGGGGGCATTCTCCCACACTTCCTTTGTACAAACACGGCCATGGCTCTCCTTGCCTTCACAGAGAAAACTGAACTCATGCAAGACATAATAAAAGGCTCTTCAGTGGGGCCGGGCGGTGGCACACCTGGTTAAGCACTCAGGTCACCATACACAAGGACCCAGATTGGAGCCCCTGTCCCCACCAACAGGAGGAAAGCTCTTCGAGTAGTGAAGCGGTGATGCAGGCGTCTCTCTCTTTCTTTCTTTCTCTCTCTCTCTCTCTCCCTTCCCTCTCCATTTCTCTAGCCAATAAATAGAGATAATACATAAATAAACAAATAAACAAATAAATAAATGTTCCTCACAGTCAAGCCACAAGCCACTTTTCCATTTCACCTCTTATCTAGCTCCCTGTTCTAAATCTCAGGGAACCCTGTGGTCTCCTTTGTCCCTTAAATGTGGCTGACTCTTAGAGCTTTCTGCATTTACTCATGATCCCTCCCTCCCTCCCTCCCTCCCTCCCTCCCTCCCTCCATTCTTCTTTTCTCTCTACTCCAGTGTCACTTTATTAAGGAAGGGCTGACTTATGGAATTTTGTTATCACAAGGATACATGCCCACATTCCCTTAAGATGGGTGCCATTCCATTTCACCCTTAACCAAGCCATCATTTCATCTGGGACTTAGGTCTCCAGCCTCTCCTTAGCAAGCCTCCCTTCTCCCTTCTCAGTCCCCAAATACGCTGTAGTGACTAGAGTCCATTGAGGTTTCAACCTCTTTTGTCCTTTGCCTCATTTCAAAGAGCCCATCTGGAATGAGATCATTCAATGCTTTTCTTTCTCCTTCCAGATTCTCTTGCTCAACATGGTTTGCTCCAGCTCCATGCACGCTGCAGCAGAGGAGAGCGTATTAGCTTGTCTTACAGCTGTGTGGCATTCCACTGTGTGTGCCTATACACACCACGACTTCTTTAACCATTCAGCTGTTGTTGGAAGAGAGCAGCAGCAAGTGTGGAGACCTAGAGGTAGATGTGTGCTGTCCAAACCAAACCAAAACCCCCACAGTAATAAAACGGGCAGAGTTTCTGGCCTGACTTAGCTGCTGGAAGATGATCTGAATCCTCTGTGGGCAAGAGACACAACACAGAGCTCCTGCCCAGGCTGTAGGTCTTGACTTGTGCTTTGTGCTTTTGCAGCCTCCCCTCCTGCCTTTCCAGCTTCAGGACCTTCCTTCCTTCCTTCCTTCCTTCCTTCCTTCCTTCCTTCCTTCCTTCCTTCCTTCCTTCCTTCCTTCCTCTGTCCCTCTTTCTTCCCCTCCCTTTCTTCGCCCTTTTTTTTTTTTTTTGGTCATTGGGGTTTCACCACTTTGGGTTGATTTTTCATGTAGAAAGAGAAACAGAGGTAGAAACAGGGAGAAAGCTTCCTCCAGTGCACTGGGGGACTAGGCTTAAATCTGGGTCACACACATGGCAGACAGCAGGTACACTACCCAGTTGAGTTATTTTTGCCAGTCCAACTTGTTTTTTTTTTTTTTTTAAGACCAATTTTCTTCTGGAAATGGAAGCTAAGAGTTGGGGACCAGGAGATGGTTCACTAGGTAAAGTGCAGTCTTTACCGTGCACAAGGAGCTGGACTCTTACTCCTGCCTGCACAGGAGCAGTATGCCCAGGGAAAGACACAAGCAACTGAGTGGTGCTGTGGTGTTTATTCTCTCTCTCTCTCTCTTTCCTTCCTTCCCTTCCCTTCTGTTTCTTACCTCTGTAAGAGAGAGGGAGAAGGAGAGGGAGAGAGGGAGAGGGAGAGGGAGGGGGAGGGGGGAGGGGAGGGAGAGGGAGAGGGAGAGGGAGAGAGAGGGGGGTGGGGAATGGAAGAGAAGGGGAAAAATTCCTCTGGGAGTGGTGGAATTGTGGAATCATGAAGTCCTATCAAAGCACTGGTAGAAAAAACAAAACAAAACAAAAAACAAACGGGGCCAGGCAGTGGCACACACGTTTATGTGCACATAGTGCCATGCACAAGGATCTGCACAGGGTCCCAGGTTCAAGCCCCCTCTCCCCACCTGCAGTGGGGACACTTCACAAGCAGGAAAGCAGGTCTGCAGGTGTTTATCTTTCTCTCTCCCTCTCTCACTCCCCACTCCCCTCTCAATTTATGTCTCTTCTGTTGAATAAAATAGGAACAAAGGAAAAAAAGGGAAAAGTGGCTGCCAGGAGCAGTGGATTCCTAGTGCAGGCACTAAGCCCAGAAATAACCCTGGAGGCAAAAAACAAAACCTGAGAGTATCCTTCTTAAGAGGGTCTTAAGTACCTAAGAGGTTAATCGTTTAGAAGCTGTTTAATCTCCTATGGATAGACTTTATACTCCTTTTGTGTTGTCTTTCTAGTCTCAGAACAGTGCCTGAGAAATCACTTTAAAAAATAAAAAAGAATAAATGACTAGAAACATAACAGTAAGGGTTGAGAACAGCCAGAGCCCCAGGCAGTGTGTGCACTCCCAGATGGTCTCTGGACATTTACATCTTTAAAAAATAAATTTTAAAAAATGTCATTAAAATATAATCACTTTAGACCTAATTTTGTAGATGCAAAATTAAGGCTATACCACTGGATGGACTCTGTTCAGATTTGAGGATACAGGAATTGGAATTCTAGTGTTACTAGTTACTTCCAAAGAATCCTAGAAATGACTAGATTTTAGACAGAGCTCACACACACACACACACTCACACACACACACTCACACACACACTCATACACACACACTCACACTCACACTCTCTCACACAGTCACACACACACTCACACACACACACTCACACACACACACTCACACACACTCACTCACACACACACTTACACACACACTCATACAGTCACACACACACTCACACATACACTCACACATACACACACACCACACACACACACACTCACACACACACACACGCTTACACACTCACACACACACTCACACACACATACACTCACACACACACTCACACACACTCACACACACACGCTTACACACTCACACACACACACACTCACACACTCACACACACTCACACACACACTCACACTCACACACACACACTCACACACACACTCTCACACTCACACACACATACACACTCACACATACACACTCACACACACATACACACACTCACACACACTCTCACACTCACACACACATACACACACACACTCACACACACATACACACACACACACTCACACTCTCACACTCACACACACACATACACACTCACACACACACACACACACACACACACACACTCACACACACATACACACACACACACCACCTCCACCACCATCTTCATGAAGCACAGCAGAGCAGCTGCCACCAAAACGCCACCATCCTCGTCTTGAATAATTTTGAGCTTTCTTTCTCTGTGCTAGTACTGTCTTAAGTTACACACATTTTCTCCCTGTAGGTTGCTTTCTGCGATGGAGAGCACTGCTTCCTTAGAGAACATGCCCGCTGACTTTTCACTTTTTGAACATTATGATGACAGCCCAGCGAGAAGTGACCAGCTGTTAAAACAAGTGGCTGGTAAGAATTTTAATCTTTTTTAATTACTGTGATGAAACCTGGTAGTTCTCACTCCCTCTCTTTTTTTGGAAGGTAAGGAACTAACACTGAAACAAGAAAAATCCTAGTTGTAAAATGCAAAGCTACAGGACAGTGCACAAGGACCCAGGTTCAAGACCCTGGTCCCCACCTGCAGGAGGGGAGCTTTAGAAGTGGTGAAGCAGGGCTGCAGGTGTCTCTCTGTCTCTCTCCCTTTCTATCTCCCCTTCTCCTCTCAATCTCTCTCTGTCTCTATACAATACTAAATGAATAAAAACATTTTTTACAAAATGCAGACCTAGCTTCTGAAACAAAGTGTGAGGGCAGCAAACCGTCTCAGTTACATCCTGTATTTCCACTTGGAGCGTTTTTATAACTGTGCTAGGATATTGAGGGTGTGGGTGGCAGTGCTGGTGGGGCCAGCACTCTTTTCTCTCTTTTTTTAAAGTAGAATTTCTCTCTCTCTCCTCTAAAGATGATTTGCCTCATGCTAGCACTCAGGTATAGAGGGAAAAACAAGTAAATGAAATATCTTCACATGTGTTGAACAGATTTCTTCTTACTAGTAGTTCCCCCTTCTTTGGTTGAGTTCTTTTTTCTTTTTTTTTCAGACTAAACAGCTTAGCTTAGAGAACTAACAGCTCAGCATCAGGCTCTGTAGCCAGGAGCCTCCCACTCAACTGTCAGAAGAATCCTGTCGCCTCTTCCAAATATTTTTTTAATGTGCTATTTTAACAAACAAGACAATGAAACTCATTTAGACATCTGAAAAGCCGCTGTGTCTCACTGGAGTTACCACATTAGACTTACTGTAAAAATGTATTCTAATGTCCTTCTTAAAATACACAAAATTCTCTCAAACCCACCTTGACAATGATTGCTTTTCTTAAGCTGACAATTAACTTTCATTCATGTACGAAGCTATTTTCATTTAGAAACCAGTAAAAGGCCATTGTGTCTTTAAAAAGACCCCCTGCCCTCCCCCCCCAAAAAAACCCCCACAAACTCCGTGTAAAGTGAAACATTCATCTATTCTAATGGGTTTTACTCTAGAAATGTCTCAAAGACAAAATGGTATTTTCTGCATTTTCCTAAGAGACATTAAACTAGAACATTGATTGCAAACTAAGACATTCTGATGAACAGACTAGATAGATTTTTTTGCTCTTAAGGGATTCACAGTAACACTATTGTTTACCTAAACGGATATTCCTGTGACTATCTGACAGGCAACAGAGAGTACAGTTTTTGTGTCTTAGAGGTGGCTGAGTCATGGTGTCACTGAGTGCTAATGACTCACTTAGAGATGGTGCACACAACAGTCCCCATAATCTCAGGCTGTTTAGAAGACAGATGGGTCTCTGAGAGAGAACACCCCTGAGTTGTGCCTGCCTCACAGAGTTAGAGCCTGGAGTTTTGACTTGCTGCGGGACAACGTCTGTTCATTTTGTGACCAATGATATCTCTGACATGTAAATGTCTTTCTTACCTGGTACCTGAGAGGATAATCATTCCCTAAACTAAACAGATGGAATAGAGAAAGGACATGGCTTTTGTGCTTCATAAACAGAGCAGCCTCTAACATTGCTTCTCTCTCTCTTTCTGTCTCCCTCCCTCCCCACCAGGAGAGTGCGCTCAGTGCCTACTCCACTCCCCTACTGTTCCTGGTGGCCATTATGTTTCTTTTTCTTTCAGTTTTGATAGGAGATGAGAGGCAGAGAGAGAGAGAGGGAGAAAGAGAGAGAAAGATAGACACCTGCAGCATTACTATAACACTTTTAAAACTCCTCCCACCTCCTAGCGCCCCAGCAGGTAGGGTCCCAGTACTTAAACCTGGGTCTTCAAGCCTGGCAATACATGTGTTCTACCAGGTTCCTGGCCTCTGTTAAAATATTTTCTGGCGTCTAAATTCTCAGCCCCCTCCGGTGTATTTCACTTAGTGTGATATCCTTCCTCCAGGTTCATCTACATATCAGAATTTCCCTTCATTCTAAGGCTGGGTCCTGCCTCACTGTACATATATTTTGTTTATTGATGCACCCATCGATGTATGCTAAAGTTGCTTCCAGCTTTTGTGAGTAATGCTGCCTTCTTGGTACTTTTATTTTTAAATTTATGTTTATTAGTGATTTTATACTGGCTTACAAGATCATCAGATTACAGGGGTATAGTGCCACACCATGCCCACCACCAGAGTCTCTCCACTTCCACCCCGGGCTACCCCCTACCCCCAAGGATAACCATCATAATTTTCATAAGACCTTTTTTTAAAAAATATTTTATTTATTTATTAATGAGAGGGATAGGAAATAGAGAAAGAACCAGACATCACTCTGATACATGTGCTGTCGGGGATTGAACTCAGGACCCCATGCCTGAGAGACCAACATTTTATCCACTGTGCCACCTCCCAGACCACAATTTTCATAAAATCTTAGCAACCGTTTGACTCCTTTTTATCTTTACATTGTACCTATGAGTGAAGCCATCCTGTACCTGTCTTTTAGAGAAAGGCCATTTGGTAACAGATATAAACTATAACAATAAGAGACCTGAACACAAAAATATAAAGGATAATGATCTTTGACTTCACCTCTCCTGTCCCCCCCACCTCCCACCCCCCGCCCCTGACACACACACAACCCCTCTTGGTAAGGGGATGGGAGATAGTGCCAGTAGTATGCAAAAGACTTTCATACTGGAGACTCTAGGGTTTCAGGCTGAATGCTGGGGACCACCATGAGCTAGATGCAAAAAGTGCTCCAGTGAAAAGAAAAAAGGAGGAGAGAGGAGAGGAGAGGAGAGGAGAGGAGAGGAGAGGAGAGGAGAGGAGAGGAGAGGAGAGGAGAGGAGAGGAAGAGTCCCAGAGTCAGCAAATGAACTCAAGGCCTCTTGTTTACAAGATACCCACTGAGCTGTCTCTCAGAGATCCAACTTCCCTCGCCTCGCCCCACCCCTCCCCTCCCCTCCCCTCCCCTCCCCTCCCCTCCCCTCCCCTCCCCTCCCCTCCCCTCCCCTCCCCTCCCCTCCCCTCCCCTCCCCTCCCCTCTCCTCTCCTCTCCTCTCCTCTCCTCTCCTCTCCTCTCCTCTCCTCTCTTTCCCTCCCCTGCCCTCCCCTCCTCTCTCCTCTCCTCATTATAAGCTGTGGTCATTTTTGTCTTCTATTCCTGCTGTTTTCTCTTTTATATGGATAATCCTACTTCCTTGACTTGCTATTCGAAACTTCCATGCATTCCGAACGCCCCTTCTTCTTCTTCTAGCGTTTGCCCTTCTTCCGCAGCCAGTCAACAGCGTCAGGTGGAGCCTGATGTCAAGTTTCGAGACCTCCTTTGAATCTGGAGAGGTGGCAGTCGTTGACTATGTGGGTCATAGTCTGTCTGGAGCCGCAGGGGCAGTTCGGGTCGTCTCTGGCTCCCCAGCGATGGAACATAGCGGCGCACCGGCCATGGCCTGTTCGATACCGATTGAGGAGGGCCCAGTCATAACGTGCCAGGTCAAAGCCGGGTTGACGCTCGCAGGGGTCTGTGATGAGGTGTTTGTTCTTTACCTCAGCTGACTGCCAACTCTGTTTCCAAGAGTCTGGAACAGAACGCCCCTGACTCCACAGCTCTGTTTTATTAAGTGAACCTTTGAGGTCATGGGTTTCTTTCTTAATCTGTATCTCCATATCAAATTGAGAGCTCTGTATTTCTTCAGATGTCCTGACAACGTATTTCGTACATTCTTTCTCCGGTAGCTCGGCATCTGTGAGTGTATGGCCGATGTGTCTGTTGATGGTCCGGTGCAAGGTCTCCTAGTTTAACCATCCTGCTTGGTTTTTTATTGCTGGCCAGTACGTGGTACTGGGTCCTGCTTTGTCTATGAGTTGGGGGGGAGGGGAGCTTTGGACAAGTGCTGTAGTATTATTATGTCTTCTGATGTCCTTACACAGAGTTCTTGTTTGGGGTGGGGGGTGGAGCCCAGATGTCCTCTGAAAGTGAGACTCCTGTGAGGTCAGAGTTTCCTTCCTGACTGCAGGGTGATTTCAGACCATGCACCATGATTTTTTTTTTTTTTTGCCTCCAGGGTTAAGGCTTGATTCCTGCACTATGAGTCCACTGTTCCTGGAGGACATTTTCCCCATTTTGTTGCCCTTGTTATTATTGTTTTTGTTATTGTTGTTACTGCTGTTGTTGGGTAGGACAGAGAGAAATGGAGAGAGGAAGGGAAGACATAGAGGGGGGAGAGAAAGACAGACACCTGCAGACCTGCTTCACTGCCTGGGAAGCGACTCCCCTGCAGGTGGGGAGCCGGGAGGCTTGAACCCGGGATCCTGTACCCCAGCTATAACCCTGGAGGCAAAAAAAAGATAAAAAAAAAAAAAGAAATTGTCATCTTTTGTTTTATTATTTCTTTCTGGGGGAGAGCCAGCTTCCCAAGATTAAGTTGCCACAGCTGTGCCCTAGCTATCAGTCCTTCCTGGTGATTTTCTGTAAACTAGATTGGGTGAGATTTTATTTCTGGCCAGAGATGCTGACATCTGAGTTGAGTTAAGTTCCTTGGCCACAGTGGATCAGGCAGAGAGAATGGGTGGGTTGATGCCTTTCCCAGATTTCTTAACCTTTTTGGACTTAAAATCCCATTTTGGACGTTTTATTTGTCATCATTCCTATGCAAATTCATCACAATAGAAATGGAAGCACAACTGCTAACGCAGAGCCTGGGTTTTCCATTTTCTTCTGCTACACAGGAACTATAAATAGATTTATATAGCTTTTGTTTCTGGAAGAAAAAAAGTTGTTTTAATTTTTAAAAATAATTTATTTTTGGATAGAGACAGAGAGATTTAGAGGGAAGGGGGAGATAAAGAGGGAGAGGCAGGGATGGGGTGGTGGCAAACCTGGGTAAGTGCACATATTACCTACCATGCGCAAGGAAGGACCCAGGTTCAAGTCCTGGTCTCCATCTGCAGGGGGAAAGCTTCATGAGTGGTGAAGCAGGATTGCAGGTGTCTCTCCCTCTCTTATCTCACCCCTTTCTTTCTGTTTTTATCAAATCAAATAAATAAATAAATTAATTAAATTAAAGAGAGAAGGAGTGGGGAGAAGAGACACTTGTAATGCTGCTTCAGTACTTGTGAGGCATCCCCTGCAGGTGGGGACTGGGGCCGGAACCCGGGTCCTCGAGCCGTGCGACGTGCGCTCTACCAGGTGTGCTGCCACTCAGCTTGCAAGTTGTTTTGATTTTAATGTTTTTAATGGGAAGGAGTACAAAGGAAAGTAAATCCCCCCCAATCTACATGCTTTGTTTAATCCCATACAACTGTTTCTGCCTTAAAATCAGATGATTTTGGAGGGAGATGACTATCAATCTGAAGTGTTAAGCTTACGGGAGAGAGTTTTTGTTGTTTTTTTGGAAATCCACTCTTATTTTTAAAGGCAGCGATAACTCAATGTCTAATCCACACACACAAAAAAAGAGCCTCTGTATTGTTCCTACCCCAAGGAGTTCTCCAACTTCAGAGGCGACTGCCAGTAGTTAAAACAGTCTGCTTTGGCTTTCTCTGGGCCTGGAGAAAATGAACAGTCACTGAACTACATTGATCTGAACGGACTCCGTTCCACTGTGACACCGATTTCCTGCTGGGAAGACAGAACAGAACACAGTCAAAGATAGTCTAAGGATCTGTGACCCATTATCAGTCCGGGGGAGGTCCCAGTGGTGGCTGCTCTGAGCTATCAGTGTGTAGCCTCTTTAGCATGCCTTGCTCTGTCATTTCATTGTTGATTCCCCCCGGGCTCCTGGCTGCCTCCTTCAGAGACTGTCTGCCTTCCCTTCCCTGTTTTCTTTTTGTATTTCCGCCAAGGCCATTTTGTCTCCTGAATGTTAGCATTACTTATGTGCCAGGCATTTTGCTGAGCGCTTAATATACATTGTCATGCTGCTGAGAAGAAATGATATAATTAGTATTATTTTCACAAAGAAGGAGAAATGAGGCTGAGATAGTGTAGCTTATAAGTGGGGTGAGGGCAGTCTGGCATTTTACTTTAGACCAACTTCTCTGCTCCAAAGTCCTTGAACTTGACATCTTACTTATCTTTCATAATTTACATTAAAATTTTTTTTGTATTATCTTTATGTGTTATTGGGTAGAGACAGCCAGAAATTGAGAGGGGAAGGGAAGACAGAGAGACACCTGCAGCCCTGCTTCACCACTCACAAAGCTTTCCTATTGCAGGTGGGGACTGGGGGCTTGAACCCAGGTCCTTCTGCACTGTCACATGTGCGCTCAATCAGGTGTGCCACCACTGGCCCCAATTTACATTTTCTTAAGTTCTTTTGTTTTCATCAAATCTTTTCAGTGTGTTTCTTTTTGCTCTCTAGGCCCATTTATTTTCTTTGTAATATTCACCTTGTTGAGCTGAATTTTCTCCTTCTCCAGTACTGACTTTTAATAAATCATATTAATAAAACATGACTTGTGTTATTTCAGTAAGCTTATTTCTCAGGAAATTGTTGACTGGGAAAAAATAATCATAAAAATACATTTAAAGCATGACTGCTTTTTGACTGTGGAAATAGCTTTTTTTCTAATTTGCAAAACATGCTTAGTGTTTTTTTTTTTTTTTTAGTATAAAGCATTTTGGAGGAGAATTGCATAGGAACATGCTTAATGGTGCTGTATATACCATTAGTGCTCAATGTTCATAACCATAAACTTTTCAAATCTCTACTAAAACACTTGAGAATATTGTTGTCTTTAAAATTCTGAATAATAGTTATACTGGATGTATAGAATGTGAATTTCTAATATAGTCGGGTATTTTTTTCCTATAGGTAATTTAAAAGTTTTGTCTAATTTAAAAAAAAATGTTGTCGATGAACTTATGTTAGAAAAGTGAGATAGTACTTTCATAAAGTGTATTATATTTCATTCATGAAAATCCCTTACTTTTGATAATATCTAAAATGCTTTCCCTTACCTCTATTGTGCATATAGACTTTATACTGATTTTTTAAAGAAAAATAGTTTTATTTCCTTTACTTTAATGAGAAAGAGTAGATACAGAGGGAAAGATACCAGGTGAGAGAAAGAGATCAGAATTGGCTCAATTCTGGCTTATGGTGATGCTGGGAATTGAACCTGGGGCCTCAGAGCCTCAGGCTTGAAAGGCTTTTGCAGAATCATTATACTATCTGGAGCCCTAGACTTTATACTGATACAGTAGAAAGATACAGCATTGACTATCTAATCAGGCACATCCAAGTCTCTGCTGTGAACGAAGACCAAATTGTTGGCTACATCCTCTAACCTTTGTAAGTTTAGAGCTCTCAGTCTAGGGCTATAGACAAATTATTTGATTATTATCAAATAATCTTATCTGGAGTTCCATTATTTATTTTTGTGTGAATTTACACGCACATAAACAAGTGCATAGAGAATATTTTAGGGGCGCTGGGTGGTGGGGCACCTGGTTAAGCACATGTTCCAATGTGTAAAGACCCGGGTCCAAGCCCATTCCCATCTGCACGGGAAAGCTTCACTAGTGGTGAAGTAGAGCTGCAGGTGTCTGCCTTTCTCCCTCTCTCTATCCCTCTCCTTCTTCCCAATTTCTGGCTGTCTCTATAGCCAATAAATAAAGATGATAATAACAGCAACAACAACAAAGAAAATATTTTGAAAGGATACAAAACTGACTATAACAGAGGCTGCCTCTGGAGACATGTCCTTGGGCTGGGAACGGTGGGAACAGCTCATGCATAACTGTAGTGTTGATTTTTTTTTTTTTAAAACAAGTGCAAGTTTTTGACTTTTGCAACAAATGCAAGAAAGTGGTCAATAAAACAGCATTCGGTTCATAAATCATAAATCTTGCTTCTGTCTCAGTTCCACAGCCTCCTAGGCTAGAGCCCCAGGAGTCAAGTTCTGCCACTAGCCGGACGATTGCTGTTTACTGGAGCATGAACAAGGAGGATGTCGTTGACTCATTCCAGGTGTACTGCATGGAGGAGCCACAAGATGAACAAGAAGGAGATGGTAGGAATGCCAATGGCCCCAGAGGGATGTGTGGACATACCTGTGTCTTCAAGTAAAATATTTAATGTTAAGATGTCAACACTTAGAACTTCTTGTAACAACAGCCAACCAGTAACTATATGATGAAATAGCAACATATGAGTAAGATTTAGAAATCAGAGTCAAGGAAAGCACAGATGCCTAATTATCAATAAAATGATCAACGTCAATACTGAGATTGGAATTTGACTTTGAGCTTTCAGGATATCAGGAGTGATTAAGTGGTTCTCATGTTCAGAAAGAAAGGAACAGCAATGTTTCCGGGAGAACAAAGTTTAGTCAGGTCGAATAGACAAGTGTAATGTATACCATTTTGAATAGTTAATGACCTATCAAACAGAGCTAAGTATTTTTTACATAAATTTTGGAAATCTGTAATTGAGAGAATTCTGGAAGTTTAGGCTCTATAGTGGAAATGTGAGGTCCCTGCTGTCTTAGGGTTCTAGAAGACAATGGATAGTTACTGTTCTCATTACATTATTTGGTTACAAGAGCTTGAAACTTGGAAAATCATATGAGATACAAAAATGGTTTATGAATCAGGAAAGATATAACATTCTAAGTATAGGAAGAAGGGGACCGTCTTTATTTTAGTACATATTCTGAATTGACGACATTGTTTTTAAAGACTGTTCTTGAGAATATATTATGGAGGTAGAAGCTAACGTAAACTCAATACAATTTTAGTATTTATTACTGAAATAACTCACTTTAATTGTGATATACAAAGCTCACAGTCCCGCTGATATGCTGTTATTTTCTGGTAAGTGTACACAAGTAATACGGTATCATTCTAAATATCTCTCTTCAGATGCTATTGCTTTATTCTGTATTTTAAACTGCTAGCTATCACATAATGATATCTGTAAGTTGATCCATTTTCCAGTGAAAAAGTCATAGACCAATTTCGCCAATAACTATAACTTTCCGTTGACTTCAGAAGACGTCTTAACACTGATGGTTTTGTTTTATGCTAGAATTGGTAGAAGAATACAGATTGACTGTGAAGGAAAGCTACTGCATTTTTGAAGATTTGGAACCCGACCGGTGCTATCAAGTCTGGGTGATGGCTGTGAATTTCACCGGATGTAGCCTCCCCAGTGAAAGGGCCATTTTCAGAACTGGTATGGAAATATTTGAAGGGGGTGTTAGGGAGGCAGTATTCAGTTCTTCTCAGATTACTAAGATCAGCCAGCGGGCATGCACTGATCACCTGAGACACATCGGATCTTGTGTAAGGTTGGGGACACAAGAATGAATGAGTCTCAGGAAGCTTGTAATCAAAGGGGCAAGATAGAAAAGAGAAGTTTTTTTTTTTTTTTTTTTTAAAAAAAAAACATTTTGTGTACTACTTACGCACAGGTTAAGAGTCCACTTCAGCAAAGGGCCCAAGACAACCTGGGTTAGGGACAAGGGGCAGGAATGGTTTCCTAGAAATGGTGCTGAAATCCTGGAAAGGATAAGTAGGAAGTGAGGTGTTAAAAAGAGAGCCTTTCGGTTGAACAGGGGCATCAAAGTAAGAAATAGCACATAAAGGGGCCAGGTGGTGGTGCACCTTGTTGAACATACGTGTTACAGTGCTCAAGGACCTAGGTTCAAGCCCCCTGTCCCCACTTGAAAGGGGAAAGCTTCACGAGTGGTAAAGCAGGGCACAGGTGTCTTTGTGTCTCCCTCCCTCTCTGTCTCCCCCCTTCCTCTCAATTTCTGGCTGTCTCTATCCAATAAATTAAGATTAAAAAAAGAAAGAAAGAAAGAGCACATAGAGTAGAAGACACAATAAGAAGCTTGGCTTTATTTCTTTGACTACAAGCAGAGGAAAATCAAGAGGCAAGAAAATTTATTGTATAGAGACCTCATTTGCTAAGATAAGTAACTCTGGATTCAACAGGTGGGAACTAAGAGTCCACCGAAGGCTTAAGTAATGGTCTTCAGCTAGAATCTTTTATACGCTCAGCAGTAACATAAACCAAGTTCACACTGCCTTTTCAGTAGTTGTAATTACCCTATGGGAAGAAATGGTTTACTCCCTCCCTTTTATCCTTCCTTCTTCCTTTTAGAACCAATGTTTTTGAGCACATACTGAAGGCAAGATCATAGGTACCATTGGTATAAAGGGAGGAGGTCAGGGGCCAGAAGATACAGCTAAGCAGCTACATTGCACACCTCGTAGTGTGGGAGCCCTTAGGGACCAATCCCTGGCAGCACATGGGAGTAAGGGGATCGCACCAAGGAAGCTCTGTAGGGAGCAGGGTAGGTGTGACGCTGGTGTTTCTTCCTGTCCTCACCTCTGAACCCCAAGTGTAAGAAAACTGGGCCCAGGAGGAAACTCAGTGGTATGAAGCTTACAACAGGTCTTAGGTTGACTTCCCAGCATCACATTTTAAAAGGAAAAGAAATGGGGAGGAATACAAAAGTCTTTATTTTTACTTGCTTGTTGTCCTATGAAGGAACTGGTGGGATTTGTAGAGACTTACAGAGAGATTACTAGAGGGTATATGTCTGGGGAGAGGGGAACACTGGTCGAGTTCATCAGGTCGATTCTTTTAGTACTGAGGTTTTCAACCAGGAATTTACTTTTAGATCACTTTATGGGAAACTGTTGCTTTCTAAGACTGTTGTCCTCAGAGACGTGCCATTTGACACCTCTCTCCACTGACTTTCCATCTTCCTCCATGGAAGACACTGGGTCCCCATCCTTTAGCTCCCTCCGATGGCTCCTTCTTCAAGAGTGCCTGGCTCCTAGCTCACTAAAGGTTCACTCTGTGCTTTACCTTTCTTAGTTTCTTTTTATTTATTTATTTTGAAATTTTATTTATTCTTTTTTGTTGCTCTTGTTGTTTTTTTATTGTAGTTATTATCATTATTGATGATGTTGTTGTTGTTGGATAGAACAGAGAGAAATGGAGAGAGGAGGGGAAGAGAGAGGGGGAGAGAAAGACAGACACCTGCAGACCTGCTTCACAACCTGTGAAGCGACTCCCCTGCAGGTGGGGAGCCGGGGGCTCAAACCAGGATCCTTACACTGGTCCTTGCACTTTGCACCACTTGCATTTAACCCACTCCCCCTTTCTTAGTTTCTTAAGCCCCACCTCTGAGTGAAATCATCCGGTATTCATTCCTTCCCATCTGTCTTCTATCACTTAACAGTATCTTTTCAGATTCCAAAAAGAGCACTCATCATTTCCAGTGCAGAGTGGCATGCCATTGTATGTGTCTAATGCAACTTCTTCTCTTGCAAAATATATTTTTATTTATTATTGGATTGAGACAGAGAGAAATTGAGTGGGGAGGGGGAGATAGAGAAGGAAAGAGACAAAGACACCCGCAGCCCTGCTTCACTACTTGTGAAGCTTCCCCCCCTATAGGTGGGGACCAGGGGCTTGAACCCAGATCCTTGCATATTGTAATGTGGTGCACCACCTCCTGCCCCCCTTCCATAACTTCTTTAGTCATTCATCTGTCATTGGACATTTGGATTGTTTCCAAACGTTGGCTGTTACAAATAGTGCTGTACTAAACACAGGAGTGCTTGGATCTCTTTGGATAAGAGTTTTTGTAATCTTTGTGTGCAGAATAGAATTTTTAAGATGTAGTTGCTAATTTTCACAAGGGGTTGGTGAGAGAGAGAGAGAGAGAGAGAGAAAGGGAGAGAGAGGAGCACTGCTCAGCTCTGGGATGTCATATTGCCAGGAATTGAACCTGAGACTTCCAGGGCTTCAAGTCACAAGATATACTTTTAATCAAAAATTAAAGTAAAACCATGGCCTAACATTATTTCCTGGGTCCCTGGGGAACAGAGCTGGATTTGATCACTTTATGTGGTTCTGTCTCTGCAGCACCGTCTACTCCGATGATCCGTGCCGAGGACTGTACCGTGTGTTGGAACACTGCCACTATCCGGTGGCGGCCTGCCAACCCAGAGGCCACTGAGAGCTACACTCTGGAGTATTGCCGACAAAACTCTCTGGAGGGTGAGGGCCTCAGGTAAGAAGGCTACTTCTTTCTCTATGGGGAGATGGCTTAAGGTTAGCACTCAAGTCAGAATCCTAAACTAATCTCTCAGCTGATGTACACACAGAGAGCAAAAGCTTCCTCAAATCCTACTGAGTGAATTCAGTTTAAGCCCTTGATTTGAAATTCCATCACTATTCATCAATGAACTCCACATTTAAAAAAAATATTTTATTTATTTATTCCCTTTTGTTGCCCTTATTGTTTTATTGTAGTTATTGTTGTCGTCGTTGTTGGATAGGAGATAAATGGAGAGAAGAGGGGGAACACAGAGGGGGGAGAGAAAGACAGACACCTGCAGACCTGCTTCACCACCTGTGAAGCGACTCCCCTGCAGGTGGGGAGCCGGGGGCTCGAACTGGGATCCTTACACCGGTCCCTGCGCTTTGTGCCACGTGTGCTTAACCCGCTGTTCGCCTGACTCCCGAACTCCAAATTTGTAATAAAAAATGCAGAATGATAACCCTTGTAAGAAAAGTGTATGTGAATTTTAAAATGATGGAACATTCTTTGAGGTATATTTAACTTGAGCACTAGGCAGGATTTATGCCCTTTTATGTCCTTCTTAGTAGTCCTGTCAGAATATGTACCATCTACCTCAGGAAACGAATCACAAGCACGTGTGTAGGTTGTGTAGATATGAATTCCTTCATGATGTATTGGTGAGATAAAGGAGACAGCTATATATGTAGTTAGGGACACAGCTACCTCTTCAAGAGCATGAAAGGATTTTTCTAGGAAAAAAAGAAATATGAAGCTTCCTCACTAAAATTATGAAGCTAAAATTTATCACGAGTGGGTATTCATTCAGTGGGCATTTGGTTCATTCATTTATCGAGTTACTGGTTTTTATTTTTTCTATCTTTTTTTTTTTTTTTTTTTTTTTTACCAGAGCACTGTTCAGCTCTGGCTTATGGTAGTGTGGGGGATTGAACCTGGGACTTTGGAACTTCAAACATGAGAGTTGTTTGCATAATCATTATGCTATCCCCCTCCTGCTCTGGTTTTTATTTGAACCTCTAGTCCATGACAATAAAGGCTGCTTCTATTCTATGATGAATATTTGAGTCACTCTGATTAATATTCTTGTTTTGATAGAGATATTTTTAGTTTTTTTTTTAAATCTAGTTTATGGAGATGAACTATTTTGGTGGGCTATAAAATTTAAAATTAATGGTATGAACTTAGGCAGTTTTTAGTAAAGTATATATTATCATCATGATCAGTCAGCAACTGTTTATTTAGTTCTGATGGAGGTTTCATTTGACTGAGCAATAATTATAGTTTCTCTCAAGTATGTGAAGACAGGCTTCACAAAATAACGATCAAAGATGAATTAATGTTGAGTATGGGTGGGCCGTGGGCACTTCAGCAAATGTAAGAATATGTATAGTATATGCAAGACAGGATTCGGTGATCAGCAGGTAACAGAGAGGTTAATTAAGCTAGGAGAGAAGAAAAATTTGGAGATGAAGGAGGAAGGGAGATATATATATGTATACACACACACACATATATATGTATGAAGAGAGAGCGAGAAGGGGATGGGAAGAGAGGGAGAATATAGCTGACTTTTACTAAGCATCCACGATGTTCCAGGGTATTGTTCTACATGTTTTGTGCACTGTCTTATTGAATTTTCCTACGAGAGCTGAGAGAAAACGTGCTTTGAAAGGCAACTTACATAGCAAGTGGCAAGTAGGATTCAAAGCCCATTGTGTTAGATTTCACAGTCGAACCTGTTAAGCCTTATTTATTGCCACTTGGGAGGGGGTGGGCTTTGGCCCATTTCTACACATATCTCTTGATACTGTGAGGAATACCCAAGTCCTAGGACAAAGTCTCCATCATACCTCTTGATACTGTGAGGAATACCCAAGTCCTAGGACAAAGTCTCCATCATACCTCTTGATACTGTGAGGAATACCCAAGTCCTAGGACAAAGTCTCCATTATATCTCTTGATACTGTGAGGAATACCCAAGTCCTAGCACAAAGTCTCCGTCATATCTCTTAGTACTGTGAGGAGTACCCAAGTCCTAGGACAAAGTCTCCATCATATCTCTTGGTACTGTGAGGCATACCCAAGTCCTAGGACAAAGTCTCCATCATACCTTTTGATATTGTGAGGAATATCCAAGTCCTAGTACAAAGTCTCCATCATATCTCTTGATACTGTGAGGAATATCCAAGTCCTAGGACAAAGTCTCCATCATAACTCTTGGTACTGTGAGGAATACCCAAGTCCTAGGACAAAGCCTCCATCATATCTCTTGGTACTTTGAGGCATACCCAAATCCTAGGACAAAGTCTCCATCATACCTCTTGGTACTGTGAGGCATACTCAAGTCCTAGGACAAAGTCTCCATCATTGAGGAAAACCCGGTTTTCTCTGAGGAGACGCTAGACTGTCAAGTCTTGCTCTGAAGTGACTCATCCTGGTTACAGCATCAGTCCCTAGCTGGCATTTGCATAAATTAAATCACATTTAGATTCTTCGACCAGCACAAATCTGGGAACCTTGAGAACTAGAGCCATCACAGTGTGGGAACTGTGGTTCATCTCCCAAGTGTGGCTGCAGGAAGCAGGGGTGGGGTGGGGTGGGGTGGAAGGAAAGAGAAGTGGAGTCTATTTATAGCCTGCAATAATATTCCAGAAGCAGTACTAAGTCTCACGTGACTCTCCCAATAATCCTAGGAGGGAGGCAGTGATCGCCATTAACTGAGGGGTAAATTATTGGCCAACGTATTATATGATGAAGTTAAGAATTTGGAGTCAGGATTCAGATCTGTATTATTCTTTATGATAATTCTTAAACTCTGTGTCATTGCACAGTATTCCTCAACAGCATGACAGCCAATAGTTTTATATGCTCTTCATCTCCTTTTTTTCTTCCTTTTTTAATTTATTTAAAAATTATTGACAAAATTGTAGAATAAGAGGGATACATTTCCATACAATTCCCACCACCAGAGTTCTGTATCCCACCCCCTCTATTGGAAGCCTTTCTATTCTTTGTCCCTCTGGGAGCATGGGCCCAGGGTCATTGTGGGGTGCGGAAGGTGGAAGGCTTCTGTAATTGCTTCTCCGCTGAACATGGGCGTTGGCAGGTGGATCCATACTCTTAGTCTGCCTCTCTCTTTCCCTAGTGGGGCAGGACTCTGGCGAGGTGAAGTTCTAGAACACATTGGTGAGGTCGTCTGCCCAGGGAAGTCAAGTTGGCATCATGGTAGCATCTGCAACTTGGTGGCTGAAAAGCATCAAGATATTAAGCAGAACAAATTGTTTAATATTCAGGAACCCAAAGGTAAGAATAGAGCAGATGAAGGGGTAGACAGCATAATGGTTATACAAAGAGACTCTGATGCCTGAGGTTCCAAAGTCCCAAGTTCAATCCCCTGAACCATCATAAGCCAGTGTGTGTGTGTGTGTGTGTGTGTGTGTGTGTGTGTGTGTGTGTATAGCAGATGAGGTTTGGGGTCTTCATTTTGGAAAGAAGCTAGAAAGTTTATTTTAGGTATATTCCAAGGGGCTTTACTAGTTTTTGCCTGAGCCAGACAGCTATAGCACCTTTTAAAAAGCTCTTTGGGGGTTCAGGTTGCCAGGTAGGAGGGTGTGTGCCTTGTCATGCACATGGCTCAGGTTCAAATTCCAGAACCACAAGCGAAGCGTTATGGTACCAGAGGACTTGCTGTGTAGCCTTTCTCTCTCTTCTGCTCCCCCTTGAGTGAAAAGGTGGCCCAGAGTGGTTGAATCACACATGTGCTGGGTATGTTGGGCCAAGGCTTTGCTGCAGAAAACAAAGCAACACCCCTTGTGGTCATTTTATTTTTTCTTTGATCATATGAAAATGTCCATTTACTATCAACAATCAAACAACATTATGCCTTCTGACAAACAACAATAGCCAAACCCCTTCCACAAGAGTAAATAGCAAAGCAAAACAAACAAAGAAACAACAACGGCTCCATTTTTAAAGTGGCCATTGACCAATTTCATTAAGACCAAATTTGAACTTATGGAAACATAAGGCTTGTCATATATGTTCTCTACTTGAGATTTTGCCAGTGGGCTTTTCGTTTGTCTCGTTAAAGGCGACTCTCAGAGAGGCTGGGTAAGCGGGAGTTCATAGTAGTTACATAGCAATCAAGGATCCTTCGTTACTGAATCCAGGGAGACTAGACATGAAGGGAAATTCTGCACGGACAGCCTTGTTGAGAGTTTGGAGCTGGAGCTATTTTCCAATTGGGTGCTGAAGGATTCCTCAGTGCCAAGAGGTAGTGTGGTATGCCCAACTCATAAACTAGGGCTAACTCTCTAGCTTCCAGATTCCCTTAGAGTCTAACAATAGATATTTTGCTGGAAGCAAGCAAAATTCTCTTGGACACAGATCACTTCCTTGTTCATTTGCTAAGTCTGTTTATTGCTGACTTCCCACATCAGAGCCATGCCTCATCAATACAAGAGACTTCGATGCCGTAAACCCCAAGCTGGCATGATCAGACTCCAAAATGATCCATCTTTAATCTCGGGAACACAGGGCTGTGAAAAATCATTTGCGTCTCTTTTTAGTTCTCCAATTTAAGAGCTCAGAAGGGAATGAATGGCCATGCATTTCAGGTCTTTTGGACCTCCTAGTTTTTAAAGGTAACTGTATAGCCTCCCTAACAGGGTTTAATGGTTCAAAGCTCTATATAACATTAACCATTTAACTATAATCAACATTGCTCAGTCTCTAAGATGTATACTGGAGGTCAGGCAGTAGAACTGACAAACAAAACTTAACCATTTCTGTTCAAGAAATACAAACGGCTTCTGCTTTTCACTCTATTAGAACCACATTCTTCATTTTGGTTGTCTGTATAGCAGTGCACGATTAAAGTTACCTGTTCTGTATTGTGAAAAGAATAGCAAGTCAAAGGTTCTTTGATTTCATTCACGTGTTGGTTCATTGTAGGGATCAGTATCATGTAAAGTTGCAACCCCAGCACCTAGAAGTGTCTGGCATATTTAGCTACTGAATTAAGATATATTACATCAATAAGAAAATATTAATTAACATTGACCATACAATGCTGATACCAGTAAGCAAAGTTAGAGCAGCCCTGGGGGGAAATTCTTACTCAAAATGGGGGGGTCAAGCTGGGGGTGGGGAAAGCATAGTGGTTATGGGAAAGAAAGAAAAAAACATTCATGCCTGAGACTCAAAAATCCCAACTCAATCCCAGGCACCACCATAAACCAGACCTGAACAGTACTTTAGTGAAAAACCAGAGCCAAAAACAAAGCCAACAAGACAGTAGTTCCAAAATGAGTAGAAAATAAACTGTTGGGTAGAAATGAGTTCATTTTAGTGCTTGGATACTTAATGAGGAGAAGTTAAGAACTAATAGAACTGATCTAGGACCTGGTAACCATTTCATGAGTAATGGTGGGAAAGGCACTTGCTGTTTTATTTTGCCATGGGTCACGTACCCTTCCATAGGTTCTATGCAGAATCCTGATGCTAAACCAGATGCAAAGACTGGCAAAGAGGGTCCATTGCATGGGAGTAAGGAGGATGAAAGAAAGACAATTTCTCTTTGATGTAGCTGAACCGGATAAGGATGGAGAGTTTTATCTGTGTAGATAGCAATGGAAGTCTGCATAGTGAATGACTAAGTAATGGGATTAGGCTTTCTCTTTTTGCCCATGCCAACTCTGAGTCATCTGACTATAATATCTGACAAAGAAGAGAGGGTGACATTATAAAACTAAGAATCTAAATGAGTTCTACCAGGGGTGTAGCTCAGTAACAGAACAAAATGTCTTGTGTGGATGACACTGAATTCCAAGCCTGCCTCATATACACAAGTAGAACTCTATGAAACCACATCTCTTCCCATCTGAAAACTAACTTCCAAAAGAGCAGACAGCTTTCAGGGGGCGGGGGGGGGGTGCATTTGCTTGAGTGCACGTGCTACAATCCTCAAGGGCCCTGGTTCGAGGCCCCTGTCCCCACCTGCAGGGGAGATCTTTGCGAGTGGTAAAGCAGGGCTGCAGGTGTCTTGCTGTTAGATTTCTCTATCACTCCTTTCCCTCTCAATTTCTGGCTGTCTCTATCCAATAAATAAGTAAAGATTGAAAAAAAAAAAAGACGTAATTCACCTTCGGTGGCCAGGCAGTGGTGCACTGGGTTAAACACACATAGTATAAAGCACAAGGACCTTTGCAAGGATCCTGGTTCAGGCCCCTGGCTCCCCACCTGTGGGGAGGCAGGGGCGTAGTAGCTTCACAAACGATGAAGCAGGTCTGCAGGTGTCTCTCTCTCTCTCTCTCTCTCTTCAGAGAGGATGGGGAATATATATATATATATATATACATATTATATATATAATATATATATTATATATTATATATATATTATATATATAATATATATATATTATTCAGAGAGGATGGGGAATATATATATATATACATATATATATTATATATGTATATATATATATAATATATATATTCCCCATCCTCTCTGAATTTCTCTCTGTCCTATCCAATAAAATGGGAAACAAATAGCCTCCAGGAGCAGTGGATTTGTAGTGCTGGTACCGAGCCCTAGTGATAACCTGAAGGAAAGAAAAAGAGCAGATACATTTCAAAGTTCTGGAAACACACACACACACACACACACACACACACACACGGCATTGATTGCCCTTGAGATTTGGGAGTCTAATTTGCTTGCCAGAACAGAAACTTAGCCATCTGTAGACCTGCATTTATTCTCCCAGTATGAACGCCTCTAGGTATTCCAATTTAAAACCAAAGGTGCTCATTGAACTCTTATGGTGGGTGTTTGAATGGAATGAGCCTACTGCGCCTCCCAGGTTCTCTGGTGAGGTGTCTAAAATAGTCCCGCTGTTGCCTCCATTCCATAATCCTCAGAAAACACATTTGCATATTTCTGTGTGTGGGCACCATGGCTGGGTCCCAGCAGTCAGCCCCTGTTGGGATTGGGGTGGGCGGGAGTGACAATCCCTGGCTTGTGTGTGGGGGTTGAGGGAGGTCCTACTCACCCTTTCCTGTTTTTCTTTGAATGCTCTCCTCAGGTTGGGTGGGCTCAAAAGCACTTTCAAAAATTTTCCACTGCTTGGCTGTTTCCTCAGCTGTTCTGTCTCTCCTGTGTGGAGAGAAGTCAGCAGAAATGTGGGTGGAGGAGGGAAAACTGAGAGAAATATAGTACAGGGATTAGCTGTGTGGGCTGTACAGAGAGGAGCTGTGTACTGAATGACAAATCTGTGAGACTCAATACACCACAAAAGTCATTGGTAATGAACTTCCTGCTCTCAAGCCCTGGCCAAGGCTGTGGGCAGATAGACCCACCCAGGGCGCCCTTCCGTAGGGCACCTTTCTCCTGGATTCGCTTCCACATGTGCTGCAAGAGGGGCGGGATGGCCTATGACAAGTGGGTGTTCTAGCTGGAAGCACTTGATGCCCTTGTGGTGTAGGAAGACCCCTAAGGTGTGAATTTCGTGATATACTTAGTGTCGGGGCAGATGAAAAACCCCAGCATTTCTTTCTTAAAAACAAAACAAAATAAAACCTATAAATAACCTTTCAGATTAGCAGAGGATGACGGACCAAGGGGTGAATGGCAAGTTATCTCACCTTCTCAGCAAGTCGTATGTCAAAGCAAGGCCACTTCTATGATTGGATCAAAATTAATTGAGTCGTTAAGAGTTAATTGCCACAGCCATGTGACATTAACCCCCCAATAAAATGATTGAACTAAGGGTTAATTGACAGTCATCATATGGGATTGCCTGCCTGACTCAGCTGGTAATATTCCTTTTCAGGGAGCTCTTGGGAGAGAGAGTGATGAGAAAATGATGGCGTTCTTCTCAACGCCCAGCATTCCCAACATACGCTTTTTCCTAAATGAGATCTTTCTTCCCAAATGAAGTGAATCTGATTGAACTCTGATAATTTGAAATCCTATACAATTACTGGTTCTTTTAAAATATTTATTTATTTATTCCCTTTTGTTGCCCTTGTTGGTTTTTATTATTGTTGTAATTGATGTTGTCATTATTGCATAGGACAGAGAGAAATGGAGAGAGGAGGGGAAGACAGAGAGAGGGGGAGAGAAAGACAGACACCTGCAGACCTGCTTCACTGCTTGTGAAGCGACTCCCCTGCAGGTGGGGAGCCGGGGGCTTGAACCTGGATCCTTACGCTGGTCCTTGCACTTTGCGCCATACAATTACTGGTTCTATAATAAAACCCCAGTCAGTGGACACCCAACCTGTTCTTTGCTTCTAACTTATGTTCTGCTGATTCCCTAAAGTGTCCCCCCAAAAGGAGGAGACATAATAGAAATTGCATGGGTGAAGCAATGATATCAGAATGCATAGGCTAAGGACATTGCTTCAATGGTGCACAACACTTAAATTTGAACTTCCGGCAGTTAAGGTGAAAACAGAGGGGGAGAAAAGCAAGAGAGAGAAAGAGATTATATAACTCACTTAAAAAAAAAAAGGAAGCACATTTCACTAAGAGAGACAATTATATTTCTTGACATTCAGCTCTAAGATGCATTTTTCAAGTCGATCTTTTTATAAGGGCTATTGAACAAGATAATAGTGATTGTCTTTAAGAATAGTGTTACAAAAGATGCAAAACATTCCCTTGGTAACCATTTATAAAAAGCTGAATCTGAGAGCATACTCTTAAGTCTGGGCCAGGTAATTCTGTAGGGATTTTAAGTAATTGTCCACCTATGTGACTTCCGAGTGGTAAAGGAACGCTTTGAGCTTCCAGAAGAAGGGTTCTGTGCTTGCAATATTACTGCTTTCATTCAGGCTTTGGATGTTAACTATCAAGAAAACTCAAATCCAGGTTTCTTATACTGTGATTCTTTAGTCCAATTTAATTTTATGAGATATTCTCATCACAGTGAAATCTCTGTCCCGTGGCTGGTTAGTTCAGTCTTTGCGCTACTCCGTTACACTATTATGAACTACTGTCAATGTCTAGTTAGCACTGAATGCGTAATATTCTAATTTATCAGAAAAATAATAATAACACTTCACAAAATTTCATTAACCAAGTTTTTTATAAAACAGATATCAGGGATGAGAGTGCTTTGCAGACACCTATCATGGGTAGATAAGAATTGTACCCACATGTCAACAACTGTACTGTAAACTATTAAGCACCTAAAAATGATATAAATAGTAAAAAAGGAAAATAATAAAAATATAATAACTGGTTGGGGGTAGATAGCATAATGGTTATGCAAAGAGACTCTCATGCCTGAAGCTCCATAGACCCAGGTTCAATCCCCCCACACCACCATAAGCCAGAGCTGAGCAGTGCTCTGGTGTTTCTCTCTGTATCTCTCTCTCTCTACATCTCTCTCTCTCTGTCAAAAAAGATTAAAATATAATAATAAAAACATTTACACGTGCAAAAATAATTAGCTGTGCATTTTTTTCTGAGTGTGGTTACAGACATACTTAGTAGTCCTTTTAAAAATCACTCCTGCTATCTCATTAACATAAAATAAAATTTTCAAAAAAAATTAAAAAGCAAAAAATCAGGAGAAAATAAATTTTGTTTTAATCACGACCTAACCAAAAATTTCATCTCAAAAACATTTCATATTTTCAGTTAGAGATTTTAATGGGAGGGGGGTCAAGCATTGGCCCTGGTTAAGTACACATGTTACAAAGCACAAGGGCTGGGGGTTCAAACCCCTAGTCCTCACTTGCAGGGGGAAAGCTTCATGAGCAGTGAAGCACTGCTATAGGTGTTTCATTATTATTATTTCTTTATAGGGGATTAATGTTGATTTACAGTCAACAGTAAAATACAATAGTTTGCACATGAGGAACGTTTCCCAGTTTTCTTTTTTTTTTTTTTTTTACATTTTTTTTTTCCTCCAGGGTTATTGCTGGGCTCGGTGCCTGCACCATGAATCCACCGCTCCTGGAGGCCATTTTTTCCCCTTTTTGTTGCCCTAGTTGTTGCAGCCTCATTGCGGTTATTATTGCCATTGCTTCGTTGTTGGATAGGACAGAGAGAAATGGAGAGAGGAGGGGAAGACAGAGAGGGGGAGAGAAAGACAGACACCTGCAGACCTGCTTCACCGCCCGTGAAGCGACTCCCCTGCAGGTGGGGAGCCGGGGGCTCGAACCGGGATCCTTACGCCGGTCCTTGAACTTTGCGCCACGTGCGCTCAACCCACTGCGCCACCGCCCAACTCCCCGTTTCCCAGTTTTCTACTAGGTCCTCCTCTGTCATCATGGTCCAGGAGTTGCAGGTGTTGTTTCTCTCTCTCTCTCTCTCTCTTTCTCCTTCTCTGTCCCCCTTCCCTCTCAGTTTATTTTTGTCCTATCAAATAAAAGAAATGAATAAAAATTAAAAAACAGAACAAAAATATTTTTATAGACGTCTTCAACAGCTTGAACTCTTTAGATGGTTGTCCTTGTATTTAAATTAAGTCACTTATATTCTCATAGATTTTTCTTCTTTATTCTATTTCTGCCTCCCAGCTTTTCCTCACCTCATAATGTCAAATGACTACATTTCTCAATCCTAACTGACTAGGAAAAAACAACTGGAATACATGTTAAAGTTCAGCGTCACAGACCCAACTTTCCAAGTTCCTTTAACAGGTCATCCATGCCTCGGCCGGCAGCACAGAGAAACAGACTTAAGCCCTGGTTCCCCACGCGCCCAGTAGGGTGCTCTGTTCACAGCTGACATTAAATGGTGTTGATTGGCTGAGTGCTGATGTTGCCAACAAGAATGCAAGGAAGAGCTCGCTGTGTTTGTAAAAAACAATTCAGACTTGGCCATCAAGACTTGATGAACTTGGCCATTCAGACTTGTGCACTGCGAGGACACTGCTCTCCATAGGCTGCTTCCAGGAGTCATGGCACTGGGTTCCTCCATATTGTTTGTTCCTCCATATTGTTTGTTCCTCCATATTGTTTGTTCCTCCATATTGTTTGTTCCTCCATATTGTTCCTCTATATTGTTTGTTTCTCCTCCATACTGTTTGTTCTTCCATATTTTTTGTTCCTCCATATTGCCTGCTTTTCAGGAAGAAAGTGTGTGTAGATCCGAATACTATTAGCCATGGTCGAATACTATTAGCCATGGTGGTGCAAGGGACGGCCATCCCTCATCTTCACCAGCTCGCCAAGTTACTGTATGCCTTTTCTTTCTTCTTCTCCCTCTCTCTGTCTCTTAGATAAGTACTCTTTGTTCTTCCAGCCTACTCAATTTGTTGAATTAACAAATTCCTAAGAGAAGCTACTTTACAAAGTTCAAGTTGATGCTCTTTCTGCAAGCACATTCAGCCAGTTCCTACAATATTGAGTTTGGGATATAGTTCTGAAAGAAGATTATTTGATTAATCTTAGGTAGGCAATATGAACATATGGCATAAACCTAAACGACAAAAAGAAATGCTGGGGTGGTGAGGTCCCAGGTGTGATCCTTAGCACTGTATATGCTGGAACTTAGTTCTTTCTCTCATAAAATAAAATTAAATAAAACTTTTGAAGATATTTATTTATAAAAAGGAAACACTATAAAAACTATAAGGTAAGAGGGGTACAACTCCACAAATTCATACCACCAGAACTCCATATCCCCTCCCCTCCCCTGATAGCTTTCTTATTCTTTATCCCTCTGGGAGTATGGACCTAGGATTATTATGAGGTGCAGAAGGTGGGAGGTCTGGCTTCTGTAATTGCTTCCCTTCTGAACATGGGTGTTGGCAGGTCAACCCACACTCCCAGCCTGTCTCTCTCTTTCCCTAGTGGGATAGGGGTCTGGGGAAGTGGAGCTCCAGGACACATTGGTGGGGTTGCCTGCCGAGGGAAGTCCCGTTGGCATCATGATAGTGTCTGGAGCCTGGTGGCTGAAAAAGAGTTAAGATATAGGGCAGAACAAATTGTTGACTAATCATGAACCTAAAGACAAGAATACTGCAGATGAAGATTTGGCGTCTCCGTTTTGGAAGAAGCTAGTAGGTCTATTTTAGGTATATTCCAAGGGGGCCATGACCTTACTATTTTTTGTCTGAGCTTGACATCTAATATGTTGGTGACCTAAGTTATTGTCAGGGGAGATGGTGTCATAGTTGGAAAAAAAGGACTAGAAAGCTGGATCAGGAAAGAGAGTGGCTCCCAAATATGGGAAAAGTCTATAAATATTGTTAACTGTAAACCCCATCGATTTGATCTGAGGCCCTTAGCACAGGAGCCTGTGTAACCTCTATATCCCTGTAGGTCTAAGCTTGAATTCTGTAGTCACGGCTAGGAACATTCCAAGCTGCACTAATTTCAGGACCCATCATCCTCGGGTGATAGACTGAGTATGCTATCCAACCTCCCTTAGGAGAATGGAACATTCCCTACCCTTGTTTATCCACATTGAGGGCAAGGTCCTATAGGGGCCCACAAAGAGGTCCATTATGTTGCTTCTGATGGAGATGACCAGTGACAGTGGTGAGACGGATCCAGTAGAGGTCTAGGCCCACCATGTCTGTGTGGGAACCCCATGACTCCTTGACTAATACAATTAGAAAATACAATTAGAAACTAGAAAGGAGGGAGTCGGGTGGTAGCACAGCGGGTTAAGCGCAAGTAGCACAAAGCACAGAGACCAGCGTCAGGATCCTGGTTCGAGCCCCTGGCTCCCCACCTGCAGGGGAGTCGCTTCACGGGCGGTGAAGCAGGTCTGCAGGTGTCTGTCTTTCTCTCCCCTCTCTCTCTGTCTTCCCCTCCTATTTCCATTTCTCTCTGTCCTATCCAACAATGACGGCAACAATAACAAAGATAATAATAACCACAACAGTGGTAAAACAGCCAGGATAACAAAAGGGAATAAATAAATATTAAAAATATATTAACCAAAAACAGTGAAAATTTTCTTCTTTGCACACAATTCATTCACTGAATTCTCCTTAGAGGCAGTTACTATTACTTGATTCTTCCTTATCTTTTCAGACAGCCTGTGCATTTTTCAACAAACAGTAGCATGCTATATGCATTTTGCACTTTTTAATTTAAAAATAGTCCTTTAATTTAAAAATAGAGCCTTTGTCAGTAGGTGCATCCCCTTATCTATGCAGGGTGTGCTAACTCTTTAGATCTTTGACAATCGATGCGTAGACTAGAATTTTCTGCTGGTTTAATTGTGCATTTGTATCAGGTTGATGTCTTTTCATCTGCACTGTGCACTTTCCTTGTTGATTTCTTTCACCCACTTTCCCCTGTTCAATTATAGTATATCTTTACATATATATATATATATGTTAATACAATACATTAATTTTTTTTTTTTGCCTCCAGGGTTATGGCCGGGGCTCAGTGCCTGCACCACGAATCCACTGCTCCTGGAGGCCATTTTTTCCCTTTTGTTACCCTGGTTGTTTTACCATTGTTGTGGTTATTATCTTCGTAATTGATGTCGTTGTTGTTGGATAGGACAGAGAGAAATAGAGAGAGGAGGGAAAGACAGAGAGGGGGAGAGAAAGACAGACACCTGCAGACCTGCTTCACCGCCTGTGAAGCGACTCCCCTGCAGGTGGGGGGCTTGGGGTTTGAACTGGGATCCTTCCGCCGGTCCAGGTGCTTTGCGTCACGTGCGCTCAACCCACAGCGATACCGCCCGACCCCCACAATACATTAATTTGTATGTGTTCTTTTTGGATTTATTAACCCTATTAAAATAACTTAATTTTTGTGTTATATTTTTAAAATCTTTTTTCTCTTTTATCTTCTTCCTTTATATTCTCCCTTGTTGCAGCCAATGATTATATATATATATATATATATATATATATATATATATATGCTTTATTATCTGGAATTTGTGTAAGTAGGAAATGTGAAATAAGTAATCCAACTTATTTATTTATTTATTTTTATGAATGGCTATCCAACAGGGAAATCCTTTCTTTTCCTTTGTGATTTGAAATGCTTCCATTATCACAGACTCAAGAGTCTATGTGTTCGGCTCAGTTCCTGACCTTTATAATCTGTTTCATTATTCTGTTCATTCATGCCCAAGTACCATGTTGCTCTTATTATTATAGTTCTAAAATTAAGATTCTAAGTAGGTTATGTTGCCCCATTCATGTCTTTTTCCTCCTCTTCCTCCTCCTTCTTCTTACTGTTTACTAGTTTATTTGTATATACTCTTTAGCATAAGATTATATAACCTCTTCTGCCACTGGTAATTTAGTATTTTTAGAGAACCTTTTAAATTTGGTATTTTTTTCCCTAGGGAAATTGAAAAAAAAATTCAGAGGCAGAGAAAAGAGACCACAGCACCAAAAGCTTCCTTTTTAAAAAAAAAAAAATTAATTACTTTTTATTTATAAAGTGGCACTATTGACAAGACTACAGGATAAGAGGGGTGCATTTCCACACTGTGTCCACCCCAGAGCTCTGTATCCCACCCCCTCCGCTGATAGCTTTCCTATTGTTTATCCCTCTGGGAGTATGGACCCAGGGTCATTGTGGGGATGCAGAAGGTGGAAGGTCTGGCTTCTGGAATGGCTTCCCCGCTGAACATGGATGTTGACAGGTGGATCCATACTCCCAGTCTGCCTCTCTCGTTCCCTAGTAGGGCAGGGATCTTCTATGGGGTGAGGGCTGGGCTCAAACCTGGGTCTTGTGCATGGCAAAGCTATCCAAGTGATCTATTTCACTGGCCCAGGTAATTGACATTTTTATAATGGTATATTTTTTTGTGTGAGAATTTCATTCAAGTCTTTTGTATGTTTTCTCTCAGTTCCAGCATTATAAGTGACCTTCCTATCTTGGGGCCTTAGAAGTGGCTACACAGTCAAGCTCATGGCTTGTGTGAGTGAGGTCTTGGGTTCGAGCCCTGGCACCATATAAAATAAGAAAGACAAAACCAAAACAAGGCAGCACCATGATGATGGAGTGATTCTGAAGTCTCTTTCTCACACTGCATGTCTGCGTGTGTATGTATGAGTTCTTCACGTAGATTTCATGTAGATTTTCTTTTTTTGCCTTTTTTATTTCTGAGAAATAGTGAGCTACAAGATTGCAAGATTACAAGGTATAGTTCAAACCACCAGGCACCACGGAGTTTCTGTGCCGCCACCTTTTCTCAGATAACCACCACAGGACTCACAAACTCTGAGAAACGGTCTGCTTTACGACTATGCAGTTTGTCTATGATTGTTACTGACATTATAAATGGTGTCTCTCTTCAGGTTTATCTCCTTTCTAGTTTCTTTTTTTTAAAGCAAATTCTTTTTTAAAATATTTATTTATTTATTCCTTTTTGTTGCCCTTGTTTTATTGTTGTAGTTATTATTGATGTTGTTGTTGGATAGGACAGAGAGAAATGGAGAGAGGAGGGGAAGACAGAGAGGGAGAGAGAAAGACAGACACCTGCAGACCTGCTTCACTGCCTGTGAAGTGACTCCCCTGCAGGTGGGGAGCCGGGGGCTCCAACCGGGAACCTTAAGCCCGTCCTTGCTTTGCGCCACGTGCACTTAACCTGCTTGCTACCTCCTGACTCCCTCCTTTCTAGTTTCTAATTGTATTTAAAGGCCTGTTCAATCTCTTATTAATTTTACATGTAGCCACCTCACTGAATTCTCTTATTATGTAAGAATTTTCAGCTGTTTTTCTTGAGTTTTTTAGACAAGGGATCATATAGTCCGTAAATGGCTTATGATTTTACTTTGTCTCCCAACAGGATTTCTTTTTAAACCTCATAGCTATCTCTCTCTCTCCCTTTCTTACTGTCAGTTGAGAATTTCTCTATTAAGCATCAAATTCGTAATAGCTTTACTATGCTAAAGATTATTTTATCTTCTTTATTGAGAGGTTAATGGTTTACAGTCAACAGTAAAATGCAATAGTCTATACATGTGTAACATTTCTCAGTTTTCCACATAACAATTCAACCCCCACTAGGTCCTCCTCTACCATCCTGTTCCAGGACCTGAACGCTCCCCGCCCCCCCCCCCCCCCCCAAGAGTCTTCTATTTTGGTGCAATACACCAACTCCAGTTCAAGTTCTGCTTTCTGTTTTCTTATTTTTCAACTTCTTTTTTTTCTTGTTAGTAATTTAATAATGATCGACAAGATTGTGGGATAAGAGGGGTAATTCCATACCATTTCTACCACCAGAGTTCTGTGTCCCATCCCTTCCATTGGAAGCTTCCCTATTCTTTATCCCCTCTGGGGGTATGAAACAAAATTCTTTATGGAGTGCAGAAGGTGGAAGGTCTGACTCTGTAATTGCTTCTTCAGTGGACATGGGCATTGACAGGTTGATCCACACCCCCAGCCTGTTTCTGTCTTTCTCTAGTGGGACAGGGCTCTGGGGTTCCAGGACACAGTGGTGAGGTCGAGATCATTCCGTACTCATCCTTCTCTTTCTGACTTATCTCACTTCACATGATTCCTTCAAGCTCCGTCTAAGATAAGGTGAAGAAAGTGAAACCACCATTTTTGATAGCTGAGTAGTATTCCATCACATATCTAAAGATTCTTTTCAGTTCCCGTGCAAAACGATTCTTTTCCTACTATCCTCAGTTAGTTGTGGCAAAATTTTCATCTGCTCCTTAAAATAAAAGAACAAAAAAACTAAACAAAAGAAGGACAGAAAGAGAAAACACAAAGTAAAACTTGGACAGGGGTTGGTATATTGTACCAGAGGGAGGAACTTTTGGACAAGGAGGATCCTGGGGCAGGGAGTGGGGTTACTTTGTAATCCTGGAGCATGACAGTGAGAGTGAGATGATAGACTATGAGGAGGCCCTAGGCTTGAGTCTGGCACTATATGGGAGCACCATGGACAGCACCCAAGGAGCTTCATGAATGTTGGAGCAGTGCTGTGCTCTCTTTTCTCACTATGTCTGTCTCCCTCCTTGTCCTCTCTATTTCTCTTTCCTCTCACTACCCATCTCTCCTGTAGCTTATTTCTTCTCCTCTGTCTACAATAGTGAAGAAATTGGCTCAACCCAGAAGTCTGCTATGCGGTAGTATCAAGCATGTGTGAGACTCTCTTGAAGTATTAAAAAACCCCAATGCTTTTTGACATTTAACCAACAGCACCGTTAGAAAATAAAGCCACTATGTTCTGTTCGGTCCGTAGAGATGAAATCTCCTTACTAAGCCTTGCTGTTCCCCCTTTTGTTTCAGGGTAACAGTCACAGACAGGCCACATGATCATGATAAGTGATCAATAAACATGTATTGAATAAGTGGATGATGTCTGGAATTGAGTTTGGACTCCAGTGTGCTTATAATTATAATTACTGTACAATGCATTTATCTCTTCAGTTGTCTGTTCAAATAAGATAAACAGTACATCTAGTCAAGAATAATATTTTGGACGTTAGTTGAGAATTGCATTCTCAATCATAGAATATGGTTTTTCATTCATTAACCAAAGCATAATTAGTTGTCAGTGGACATTTAACTCAGTTCCTTGGATCCATTCTCCCAGCATCTAAAGATAGTAGTACTAAAGATCATCCTCTAGAGGCCTCAGTCAGCTGGTAGGTTCAGAAATAACAGCCTATGACGTCTGGGGAGTCTGCACTGACCTTTCTCAGACACCGGCACTAAAAAGAAGTCGCACAAATAGACCACGATGTCCCCTCCCTGTGACTTTTGGTACTTGAAGACATAGGAGGAGTCAGGAGGTAGCACAGTGGGTAAGTGCTAGTGTTGTGAAGCGCAAGGACCGGCATAAGGATCCCGGTTCGAGCCTCCGGGCTCCCTACCTGCAGGGGAGTCGCTTCACAGGCAGTGAAGCAGGTCTGCAGGTGTCTGTCTTTCTCTCCCCCTCTCTGTCTACCCCTCCTCTCTCCATTTCTCTCTGTCCTATCTAACAACGACGACAACAACAAGGGCAACAAAAGGGAAAATAAATATTAAATAAAAAAAAATAAAAATAAAAAGACATGGAATGATTGCTCCCTTATAAAGATTTTCAGCACTGAAGGACTTCCGACTGTTTTAATGTAATTCAATGATACTTTTCCTTCTTCTCCTCTCTCTCTCTTTTTTAAACCATGGCAATTTCTGCCTCGTCCTTTTAAAAATATCATTTATTTATTTATGATTGGGCAGGGACAGAGAGAGATCAAAAAGGGAGGGGTGATAGAGAGGGAGAGACAGAGAGACACCTGCAGCCCTGCTTCACCACTTGGGAGACTGAAGCTGGGTCTTTGCGCATTGTAACATGTGTGGTTAACCAGGTGTGCTACTACCTGGCCCATTTCCTTATTCTTCTCCATGTTATTATTCTCTGTAGGTTAAATACTGACAAGAGAAGTAAGTCAACAGAAGTAGGGATAGCTTGGATAGAAGGTGTTTCCTTCATTCATAGCAAGATGAGTATAAAAGCAAACGTAGATGACTCGCACACCTCCCAGGAACAGCTTTGCACTTGGATTCACTAGATAGGATCCCGATTGATAACTCAGTCCCAAACCTCTCCAAATAATGGCAAATAGAAAGAGCACTTGTATAGTTCATTTCTCTTATTGCCCTAGGTCATGATGTTATGATCTAAGTAGATTCAAGAGGAGGGGAAAGAGGCATCAGATGCTTCCAGCTCTGTGGCAGGTTTAGAGAGCTCCATTTTCACGGCTAGCAAGTCCATTTGTAGTTCAGTGGTTGGACTCTTGCTATGTACTCACCGAGCCCACTGCCAACTAGATTCCTCACCACACTTTTCTTTTCATGTCTGGGTGGTTTAGGAATAGCAATGCGAAGGTTTTATTTGGTCATCAGGGTTCTCTTTTTATTTTTGCCAGGGTTAAGCTTACCTTAAGAGGTAGTCTCTAGAGAGTCAGGCAGTAGCACAGTGGATTAAGCGCATGTGGCTCAAAGCACAAGGACCAGCATAAAGATCCCAGTTCGAGCCCCCGGTTCCCCACCTGCAGGGGAGTCGCTTCATAGACAGTGAAGCAGGTCCGCGAGTGTCTTTCTCTTTCCTTCTGTGTCTTCCCCTCCTCTCTCCATTTCTCTCTGTCCTATCCAACAACGACAACATCAGTAACTACAACAATAAGGAAACAAAATGAAATAAATATTTTTTTAAAAAAGAGGTAGTCTCTAGAGATCTCCAGTGTCTGTATGTCTGGTGGCTTTTATATGGTAATCACATGCATGCAAAATAATTGCTCACCTGAAGTTTTCCACAATTTGAATCTGTTCATGAGATAATTGCAGTCTTTTATATTATAGCCTGGTTTAATCGTAACTTAAGCCAAAAGTGTGTCTTTAGTCAAAAATGATTGACATAGGGTGTGGCACGTAGCATGCCGTATTACATTTAATTTTTAAATTTTTCTTTTGTCTTTAGATCTTTCTCAGGAATTAAAGGACTCCAGCTGAAAGTCAGCCTCCAGCCCAATGATAATTACTTCTTCTACGTGAGAGCCATCAATACATTTGGGACAAGTGAGCAGAGTGAAGCCGTGCTTATTTCCACCCGAGGTAAATGCTCTTTGTGTACAGCGGACTGTTTATGTTCTTCTCCTTCTCCCACCTAGAGGAAGCAACTTCTTACAGATCTTGACCTGCTGCCGGTGCTAGGTTTGCTGCACACGACCCCAAATTGTCCAGAGATCTAGAATTTCTCTTTTAAACATTTTACTTATTTATTGGATAGAGACAGAGAGAAATTGAGAGGGCAGGGGAAGATAGAGAGGGAGAGAGACAGAGACACACTTGCAGACCTGCTTCACCACTTGTTAAATTATTCCCCCCTGCAGGTGGGGACCAGGGGCTTGAACCTGGGTCCTTGCACACTGTAATGTGTGTGCTTAACCAAGTGTGCCACCAACTGGCCTCTGAGATTTTCTTTTAGTATTTTTGGTTAAGCTAGTTAGGATGCTTAAAAATATTGATGTCAGGGGGCCAGGTGGTTGAGCACCCAGTGAACCATACATGATGCGGTGCTCACAGACCTGGGTTCCAGCCACCGTGCCCATCTGCAGGGAGAAGGCTCATGAGTGGTCAAGTAGTGTTGTAGGTATTTCTTTTTCTCTGTCTCCCCCTTCCCTGTTGGCTTCTCTCTGTCCCTCTCCAACAAACAAGCAAACTTGTATCTGGACCCCTACTACAGAACTCAGTGAATAGATCCAGAGAGAGGTTTTGAAGTTCCTTTTTAATCTCCCGAAATGATTAAAAAAATTTTTTTGACTTATTATTGTATAGAGACCGAGAAAAATTGAGATGAGGGGATAGTAGAGAGAGAGAGAGACAGAGAGACAACTTCAGCCCTGCTTCACCAATTGTGAAGCTTTCCCCCTGCAGGTGGGGACCAGGGCCTTGAACCCTGATTTTTGCGCATTGTAATGCATGGGCTCACGCAGGTGTGCCATCGCCTGGCCTCCCCCAAATGATTCTAGATTGGCTCCCAATGTGCTACCATTTATGGGTATGTTTTCAGAGCCTGTGCTGGGGGCCGCTGGTGAAATGTGAATAGTTTAATCTTTTTACAAGTAGCAATAACCATGCTTCAGATCCACCTCATCTGTTACAGTATCGTCACCATCACCGCACAAAGTTTGGTAAATAGCTTTGCTTTGTTACACTTGAGTTCTGTGGCCAAGAGTTCAGTCTTATTTTTCTGTCGCTGTTTCATGCTTCCCAAATACTCTGTGTGCAGGGTTGTGTTTGTTGGATAAATGGAAAGACGAATAACTCAAGGGAATGATAAAACTATTTAGTGAAATTGGGGAGGACCCTGATGATGCTGAAAACAACAAATGTTTGGCTCGCCTCAATTATTATGAAATGAAAAATGAAAAGATGATCATTTCATTACCCTAGACCCAAAGACGACATAAGAGTGAAGATGGCTCACTAAGGGGTCTGCTTATTCCATAAGACATGCACTTGATGTTTGTAAAGCCAGGCAGGCCGCCCGCCCAGAAATGCTTTCTCTCCAGTCCCAGTGTGCTCGGTTCCACTGTTAGAAGGGCTCCTTCAAGCTATAGCAATGCCTCTTGGGAGCCTCACGCATGAGAGTCTCTTTGCATAACTATTAAGCTGCCTACCCCCTGCCAGCAAAACGTCTTCAGACTTTGAGTGTGGGTGTGAATCTCCAGAGATTCACACCTTGTTACATTACAGATTCTGATTCAGTTGGTCTGGGTGGGGCCCAAAGTCTGCATTGATAGCTAGCTTCAGGAGACAGAGCTGCAGCTGGTGCAGGGAGCTAACTGCATGGCAGAACACTTTCTAGTACAGGAGGTCTGGATAACCAGTCCGCGGCAGTCATAGAACGGATTGTGGGTGTAACTTTCTGCTGTGAGTGCCGGGACATTTTCTTTAGGGGGCCTATCTCAGGTCTGGATCCCTCGGTGTGACCGTTCTGTTGACCACCAGAAATGGGTTCCGGTAAGAGTCAGACCCGAGGCATCAGGGATGAGTACACTGAGATCTCTCCCTGGAGACTGCGGCAAGAGACAGAATCAGAGATCACTCAGGACACCATTGCCGGAACAGTGCATTTATTGTGCAGCAGAGCAGAGATTTTAAAGGGTGGTAGGGAAAAAGGAGAGGTCTG